>NC_048228.1:6748688-6753949 GCF_002007445.2 Ailuropoda melanoleuca
ACACACACACACACACAGAGAATGCTTTTTCCTGCCTTTGCGTCCCTGCTCTTCCTGTCTCCTCTGCCCAGAATGCTCTCATCACCCCCAGCCCGACCCTCGAGTGCTTACTCATCCTTTATCACTTGGTTCAGGCATGACCTCTTCCAGAAAGCCTCCCCTGACTAAGCGCCCCACCTCTCCTCCCGCGTCCCGAGCTCCCCACAGGCCCGTGTGTGGCTCAGCCACAGCCCCGCACTGTGAGTTGTTTTTAATGACCTGTCCCTGCTTCCTCCTGCCCCCCAACACGGCCAAAGGGGGTTCCTTCAAAGCCGCATCTGTGCCTGGCTCGCAGCTACCCAGCACAAGCCTCAGGCCATAGCAAGGCCTCTGTACAGGAATGCTTGGAGAGAGAGTTGATTTCCCAAGTTTCTCCCAAAGATCGTTTACATTTACACCGGCAGCCCTCACCCAGGCATGCGTCAGCTCCACTCTGTCCTGCTCTCGAGTGCAATTTCTAATATTTCAGCAACGGTCTTTTTGCCTTGGCTGCGACTGGACTCTGGGGCTATGCCCTCGCGGAACCCTCCCGCACAGGGATGAGGCGAGATGGGCGTGCTCGCCAGCGGTGGCTCACAGGGAGGCCTCTGGCACCCACTGTTGCCGGTGGGGCATACAGACGTCCCCCCCCAGCCCAGATGATCCCAATCAGGCCTGTAGGCACCACCCAAAGTCTGTCTAATGCTTCTGATAGTGGCCACATCCGTGTTTTTGAATACGAGACCCCGAAGCCTGTCAGGGGAAGTCACCCATCATCTGCCCCCCTTCCTCACCGGGTGGTTCTGATTTGCAGACCGGCCAAGGCAGTGACGTCAGGCCCCCGCCCGCCTCTTGCCAGCTGGCTCCGCGAGCTTTGATTCAGTGTCTGGGCCTCCATGAGTGGAGAGGAGCTCGGAAGGTGGGACCAGGAGCCTCCCCAGCACACTCTCTATTCCTGAGGCTCCCAGAAGGGACCATCCCCTCTGGATGCCAATGAGGGTGTGAACAGCTGGGGTGGGGCCGAGCTGCATGATTCAGGGCTGCTTTGGGAACCGGCCGTCCAGAGAGCACCCGAGCCAGAGGGTGAAGATTCATAGATGCCTTGACCCGAGCTGTAGGCGAGATGAGTTACGGCTCCCGGGACGATCTCCTTCCTCTGCCAGTCCCTCCATTTACTTTTCAGGGAGCAGCAGTCGTCTCTCTGCACACTTCCTGCCTCCAGGAGCTGCTGGGCTTCGGAGCCAGTTTGCACGTTTAACTTCCCAGGATTGGCTGCAGACGGGCCCCTGGAATGATAATAACCCAGTCCGTGCGAGGACTTCGTCAAGATGAATGGATCCCAGGCTGTACTGGGGAAACCCACCACCGGCTGAATGTCAACGGGGCCCGGCTTCTCTACGGGGCCAGCAGGACAGCGCCGGGCTGGCCGGAAGCCGCGTCCTCCGGGAAGCTGCTCACCCTCCGGCCGCCTCCGTTCCTGGGGCACCTGCACCTCCCATCCTGCCATGGGCGGCCCTGGTCCCGCTCAGCACCCCTGCACGTCTCCAGCTGGACCCAGCCACCCCCGGCAGGACAGCACTCAGCCACGCCTAGCTCTGAAAGTTTTGGGGAGATTACCGTGGAAGGTTGCTTCTCGGGGACTCCTTTTTTCAGGAATAGTCTATTAATTTGGGGAGAAGGGTGGTGTTTCATACATTTGGTTTTCCATCAATGGTCATCCAGAGCCTAGAATGAGCCAGGCTCTGTGCGGGGTCATGCCCACCCTGGAGCCGATCACAATACATTAAAAACAGCCGGGCACTAGGAGAGTGCATTGATAAAGTGCTCTGGGACCTGAGAGAGAACAAGAGAGCCAGAGTCCCTCTGGGAGTCCCCTCCTCTGTTTAGTTTATGTAACGCGGGCTGAGAGAACATTCTGTGCCAGGCATTGTTCTAAGAACAAATGCTAAGCCATTTAATTATCTTAACAGTTTTTGTGGGACTAGGATTACCACATTTTAGAGAAGCTGGGAAAGTAGGGGCACAGAGAGGTTGAGTAAGTTGCCAAAGGTCACACAGCTGCTAAGTGGTAGATGCAAACAGCGGTCTGGCTCAGGTCCCTGCTCTTGGCGTCTGGGAAGGCTGCTTCTGCCGACGGGGGGGGGGGGGGGGGGGGTGTCTCTCTGGACGAGTTCACACCAGCTGCGGGGTCCTCAGGGAGCAAGTGTCCTTCCCACTCAGCTGCCAGGCACAAGCACATCTTTGCATGGGCGCCCACTCTTCCAACCCACTCCAAGGTCAGGAGTCAGGGGAGCCGGTTCTGTCTCTGTCCTCACGCCCTCGGGGTGGGTCCCTGCCACAGGAGCCACGGGAGGTAGGCCTCCTGCTGCAGAAAACAAGGTTTTACGTCTGCCCTTGAATGAACAGTTTGTTCCTGAAGGGAAAAACAAAACAGTGAAACTCGATTCTAGGTAAAGAGAGATCTCATTCTACCGGAGAGAGGAGAGAACGTGCTCCCGAGAAGGGCATGCTGATGGCGGGGTTCCTTTCCCGCCCGGAGCACAGATGACGTCATAAATGCCACGCCAGAGGGAATGTTCTCAGCGGCCCACGTGGCCTGCATCACCTCCCCCCGGAGGATTTGTGAGGGAGCCTCTCAGGGCAGGGCCAGGGCTCCGTCTCGGAGGTCNGACAGCTTGCTCCCTCGTGACAGCTGACTCTGCTCCGGGGGAAAAGGAGCTGGAGAAATTCTAGAAGCAGGAGGGGGTCACTTTCCAAATGGTCTCAGCCCTCAGAGGCAACTTCTGGGGCAGGACAGCCCCACCACCCCAAGTTCTGTCTTGTTCACTGCTGTGTCTCTCTGAGACACCGGATCACAGAGCCCCACAATTTTCCCGTGAAGTTGACGTTTGCAGACCGCGCGACCCCGGCTGCCGGCCTCCTCTCTGCCCCACAGAGCCCCGGCAGCCTCGCTCACTGGGAGGAAGGGGCGTGCCTGCATCCGAACGACACTTTATTTGTGGATACTGGGATTTGAACGCCATATCATTTTCGGATGTCATGAACTATTATTCTGCCTTTGATTTGTTTTTCTTCCCCAGCCATTTAAAAAGGTGAAACATTCCTAAATTGCAGGTTATACAAATCAGACAGTGGGCGGGATTTGCCCCCCCTCCATGCCGTTGGGCATCGTAGTGACCACAGCCCCTGGGATCAAACACAGCACGAGGCTCCGGACACCACTGATCAGGCTCCCCTGGCCCCACACGGACCCCATCTAACATCTGCGCTTCTCCGGTCACACTGTTTTTGCGGGTTCTGGAATGTTCTTCCTCCCTTTCCAACACTTGATTTTTTTTTTAAGATTTATTTATTTATTTTAGAGAGACCATGCACATGCATGAGTGGAAGGGGCAGAGAGAGAGAGAGAGAGAGAGGGAGAGAGAATCTCAAGCAGACGCCACTCTGAGCCCTGAGCACAGAGCCTGATGCAGGGCTCGATCTCATGGCCCTGAGATCACTACCTGAGCTGAAACCAAGAGTCAGACACTTGACCGACTGCAACACCCAGTTGCCCCAACACTTGGTTGTTTTTTAAGACTCAGTTCGAGGATTCCATTTCTGGGAAACCTCTCTTGATACCAAGTTGGGTTTGAATCCTCTTCTCTTTACTGCTCGGTTCCCCAAACTAGACCCTTAATGTGTTTGCTCCTGGGTCTCTGTCATCGGCCTGGAAAGCTCCCCAGCACAGGGCCTGGGCCTTCCATCCCCTATCCTGGCACTCTGCGGTGCCTGGAACAGAGTATGTGCTCAATAAATGCTTAGGACTAATTTATCCCCCTCCCCTCGACCTCCTCGGCTCAGGACCAGAGGGGTCTTTTCCCCACCCACCCTCTCATCCTCTGTGAGCTCACCCCACAGAAGGCTTTCAGGCCCCCTATGTGGTGACAACTCCCAAATGTATATCTCCACTCCTGACTTTGCCCTCGGACCCCAGACCCAGACATCGCGCTTCCCACTCATATCTCTGCGTGGACGTGGGGCCGGCATCCCGACCCTCCATGCTGCACACCTGCCCCCTTGCAGGGCCTTGTCCGAAAACCCCAGAGTTCCCTCGTCCCCTCGTGGCCCTGGTCTGACCCGTCAGAAACTCCAGCTGGCTCTGCCTCAAATCCACGTGGCGCCCATCCCTGCCACCGGCCTCTCACCCCGTCCCCTACCTCCGGGTCCCTGCTTACTGCCCCCCNTTAAGATTTATTTATTTATTTTAGAGAGACCATGCACATGCATGAGTGGAAGGGGCAGAGAGAGAGAGAGAGAGAGAGAGAGAGAGAGANTCTCTTCACACCGTGGGTCCCCCACAGGGACCCTCTTGCCACAGAAACTCCAGAGGAAGCCACAGCTCAGCGCAAACCCTCCGGGGGCTCCCATCTCATGCAGGGGACAGCTTCAAGTCTGTGCCAGGCTCCACTGACCCTTGGCCCGTTAACCCTCACCACAGTTCTGAGGTAGGACCTGAGAAACAAAGGCACAAAGAGGTTAGGTAGCCAGCCCAAGGTCACACAGTAGGGATTAAGCTCAATGCCTTATGATGGCCTTCCTGATCACGCTCCCCGGTATCCGCTCCTCCCTCAGCCCCAGGCACCGAGGCCCCTCCATGTTTCTTCCTTTCTTTTAAATTTTATTTATTTTTGAGTAAGTAATGGGGGCATGTGGCCCAGAATTTAAAATGTACACAAGGGAAATACAGTAAGTCTCTCTCCAACCACTGTCCCCAACCACTTGCTTCTCCCAGAGGTAAATTTCTAGAGTTCATTTTATTTTTTTAAAGATTTTATTTATTAATTTGAGAGAGAGAGAGCATGAGCAGGGGGAGGGGCAGAGGGAGAGAGAGAAGCAGACTCCCCACTGAGCAGGGAGCCTGATGCGCAGCTCCATCCAGGACCCCGGGATCATGACCTGAGCTGAAGGCAGACACTTAACCGGCTGAGCCACCCAGGCGCCCCTAGAGTTCATTTCAACATAGACAAAGAAATACGGTCTACAGCAGGGTTAGAAAGCCCTGTTCTCGGGGCGCCTGGGTGGCACAGCGGTTGAGCGACTGCCTTCGGCTCAGGGCGTGATCCCGGCGTTACGGGATCGAGCCCCACATCAGGCTCCTCCGCTGTGAGCCTGCTTCTTCCTCTCCCACTCCCCCTGCTTGTGTTCCCTCTCTCGCTGGCTGTCTCTATCTCTGTCCAATAAATAAATAAAATCTTTAAAAA
>NC_048228.1:6754273-6795840 GCF_002007445.2 Ailuropoda melanoleuca
AAGATTTTATTTATTAATTTGAGAGAGAGAGAGCACGAGCAGGGGGAGGGGCAGAGGGAGAGAGAGAAGCAGACTCCCCACTGAGCAGGGAGCCTGATGCGCAGCTCCATCCAGGACCCCGGGATCATGACCTGAGCTGAAGGCAGACACTTAACCGGCTGAGCCACCCAGGCGCCCCTAGAGTTCATTTCAACATAGACAAAGAAATACGGTCTACAGCAGGGTTAGAAAGCCCTGTTCTCCACTTTGCCGGCTAAGTGTACCTGTGCGTCTCTCCCTCCTTGCTTCTCACACACCAAGCACACTCTACCTCAGGACCTTTGCACACTGTTCCCCTGCCTAGAGTGTGTTGCTCCTGGAGGTCCACATAGCTCCCCCCACTCGCTTTCCTTGTCGGCTCAGAGGTCACCTTGGCAGAGCAGTGGCCCTGAGCGCACAGCAAAGGACCGCCCCCACGCCCGAGTCCCGGTCTGACTTTCCCTTCTCCGGGGTCCTCTCCCATCCTGCTCAGGGGCTCACGTGGGTCACAGTGTGTCTGCAGGGCCTAGACTGGGGCTTGGCACATACTGGGGGCTCAGGAAATACTGGAGGAGGCGGTCACTCCCAACAGAGCAGATCACAGGACTTGGACCTTGCAGAATGTTAGCAACCAATAGAAACGAAGGCAGGAAGGAGCAAATGAGCGAACGCATGAATGGTAAGTATCAAACTTACCGGCAGGAGCAGTGGTTCTCGCCCGGGGTTGCACGTGAGAATCCCCTGGGAGCTTCTGGAAACACGAGGGCCCAGACCCCACCCCAGAACAATGTGGAGCAGAATCTCTAGGGAGTGCAGTCTAAGCATCCTTAGGTTTGAAAATCTCTGCCTCCCACACAAAAGGGGTCCAGAACAGCGGGGACTCCGGGTCCAGGAGATGAGAGGAGTGTCCTCTGTTTCATCATCCAGTCTCACGTGCCTGGCAGCGCCAGGTAGCAACCATGAGAGGGGACAGAGCGGGCTTGGCGGGATCTGGCTTTGAAACTGTGTTGACACGGTCAAGGGAAGGGAAGGGAAGGCACAGAGCCCACACCCTCGCCACTCGGTGTGGCCTACGGATCAGCCACGTCAGATCCCCTAGAAGCTGGTGGGAAACACGACATCTCAGGCCCTGCCCCATAAAAGTCTGCACCTTATCCATTCCCCCGGCAGTTCCTGGCACATTAAGCCCTGCGGGGCTGTGCTGGAGCGTGTCCCAGGGGCAGGGTCATGCACCGGGTCCCCACGTCCCACACACGCCCTCCCAGTGTGCTGGGGCTGCCCCTAAGGGCCTCACTTTCCTCATCAGCAAATAAGGGGACCAGAGAAGATGGTCCCAATGTGTCTGCTTCAACTAGTAGCAGTGAATAGCCAAGGCAGCAACAGGCAGGGCCCTGCCTCTCAGCCAGATACCATGAGGCTTCACGACCCAAAGGGCAAGGGACCAGAGAAAGTCAAGGACGCTGGCCCGGAAAGAACCAGCAGATGTCTGCTCAGCTGGGACCAGAGGCCAGAAGCCCACTGGTCGTTACCCAGTCTTCAGGGAGCACCTCCTCCATCGGCCAGTCGCCCATCCTGGGCTGGATCGGTCAACCCCACCCCCCTGCCCCTCTTTGCTAAGATCTCCTCCGAGGCCTTCCGCAGCCCCAGGAGCTGGGCTGCACACCCGCCCCGGGTTCCCAGACGAGCCCCAGAGAGAGGCTGGGAGCTGGAGCTCAGGGGAGGCATGGGGAGGCGAGGCCGCTCCCTGCAGAGCACTTCGTAAGACTTTGATCTTGCAGGATGTTAGCCGTCAAGCCCGGGCACATGTCCGCGGCCCCTGGGATGCTATTATTCTCCCACTCGGGCTTTTTGCCCAGAAACGGTCTTCGTCCTCAGCCTGTCACTTCCTCTTCGTGACATCACAGCAGCACTCCTCCCAGACTCGCCCGAGCCTCTCCTCCCTTCTGGGCCCCTAACACCTGCCAGCCGGGCCTCGGCTACCNCACAGTTCTGAGGTAGGACCTGAGAAACAAAGGCACAAAGAGGTTAGGTAGCCAGCCCAAGGTCACACAGTAGGGATTAAGCTCAATGCCTTATGATGGCCTTCCTGATCACGCTCCCCGGTATCCGCTCCTCCCTCAGCCCCAGGCACCGAGGCCCCTCCATGTTTCTTCCTTTCTTTTAAATTTTATTTATTTTTGAGTAAGTAATGGGGGCATGTGGCCCAGAATTTAAAATGTACACAAGGGAAATACAGTAAGTCTCTCTCCAACCACTGTCCCCAACCATTTGCTTCTCCCAGAGGTAAATTTCTAGAGTTCATTTTATTTTTTTTAAGATTTTATTTATTAATTTGAGAGAGAGAGAGCACGAGCAGGGGGAGGGGCAGAGGGAGAGAGAGAAGCAGACTCCCCACTGAGCAGGGAGCCTGATGCGCAGCTCCATCCAGGACCCCGGGATCATGACCTGAGCTGAAGGCAGACACTTAACCGGCTGAGCCACCCAGGCGCCCCTAGAGTTCATTTCAACATAGACAAAGAAATACGGTCTACAGCAGGGTTAGAAAGCCCTGTTCTCCACTTTGCCGGCTAAGTGTACCTGTGCGTCTCTCCCTCCTTGCTTCTCACACACCAAGCACACTCTACCTCAGGACCTTTGCACACTGTTCCCCTGCCTAGAGTGTGTTGCTCCTGGAGGTCCACATAGCTCCCCCCACTCGCTTTCCTTGTCGGCTCAGAGGTCACCTTGGCAGAGCAGTGGCCCTGAGCGCACAGCAAAGGACCGCCCCCACGCCCGAGTCCCGGTCTGACTTTCCCTTCTCCGGGGTCCTCTCCCATCCTGCTCAGGGGCTCACGTGGGTCACAGTGTGTCTGCAGGGCCTAGACTGGGGCTTGGCACATACTGGGGGCTCAGGAAATACTGGAGGAGGCGGTCACTCCCAACAGAGCAGATCACAGGACTTGGACCTTGCAGAATGTTAGCAACCAATAGAAACGAAGGCAGGAAGGAGCAAATGAGCAAACGCATGAATGGTAAGTATCAAACTTACCGCCAGGAGCAGTGGTTCTCGCCCGGGGTTGCACGTGAGAATCCCCTGGGAGCTTCTGGAAACACGAGGGCCCAGACCCCACCCCAGAACAATGTGGAGCAGAATCTCTAGGGAGTGCAGTCTAAGCATCCTTAGGTTTGAAAATCTCTGCCTCCCACACAAAAGGGGTCCAGAACAGCGGGGACTCCGGGTCCAGGAGATGAGAGGAGTGTCCTCTGTTTCATCATCCAGTCTCACGTGCCTGGCAGCGCCAGGTAGCAACCATGAGAGGGGACAGAGCGGGCTTGGCGGGATCTGGCTTTGAAACTGTGTTGACACGGTCAAGGGAAGGGAAGGGAAGGCACAGAGCCCACACCCTCGCCACTCGGTGTGGCCTACGGACCAGCCACGTCAGATCCCCTAGAAGCTGGTGGGAAACACGACATCTCAGGCCCTGCCCCATAAAAGTCTGCACCTTATCCATTCCCCCGGCAGTTCCTGGCACATTAAGCCCTGCGGGGCTGTGCTGGAGCGTGTCCCAGGGGCAGGGTCATGCACCGGGTCCCCACGTCCCACACACGCCCTCCCAGTGTGCTGGGGCTGCCCCTAAGGGCCTCACTTTCCTCATCAGCAAATAAGGGGACCAGAGAAGATGGTCCCAATGTGTCTGCTTCAACTAGTAGCAGTGAATAGCCAAGGCAGCAACAGGCAGGGCCCTGCCTCTCAGCCAGATACCATGAGGCTTCACGACCCAAAGGGCAAGGGACCAGAGAAAGTCAAGGACGCTGGCCCGGAAAGAACCAGCAGATGTCTGCTCAGCTGGGACCAGAGGCCAGAAGCCCACTGGTCGTTACCCAGTCTTCAGGGAGCACCTCCTCCATCGGCCAGTCGCCCATCCTGGGCTGGATCAGTCAACCCCACCCCCCTGCCCCTCTTTGCTAAGATCTCCTCCGAGGCCTTCCACAGCCCCAGGAGCTGGGCTGCACACCTGCCCCGGGTTCCCAGACGAGCCCCAGAGAGAGGCTGGGAGCTGGAGCTCAGGGGAGGCATGGGGAGGCGAGGCCGCTCCCTGCAGAGCACTTCGTAAGACTTTGATCTTGCAGGATGTTAGCCGTCAAGCCCGGGCACATGTCCGCGGCCCCTGGGATGCTATTATTCTCCCACTCGGGCTTTTTGCCCAGAAACGGTCTTCGTCCTCAGCCTGTCACTTCCTCTTCGTGACATCACAGCAGCACTCCTCCCAGACTCGCCCGAGCCTCTCCTCCCTTCTGGGCCCCTAACACCTGCCAGCCGGGCCTCGGCTACCCGAAACCGGCACGCCCACCACCACGCTGCCCTCTGCCCTGCTCCACAAGATTCCCTCCAAAGCCGCCCCCCGAACTCGGCCCCCTCTCTGCCCCCCGAGACGCTCTTCATCAAGGCGCGAGAGGAAACTGCTTCGGGGTATGATCTCTCTGTTTCTGCCTAAAGCACATGCAGCCGGGGCCACACTGTGGGCCTCAGGGGCTGATCCCGGAGCCCTGGGCCGGTCCACACCAACCCCACTGGTCATCCAGCCGCCCGGGGCCCCTGCAAGTGTCCGCGCAGCATCTCCCACGGGCCAGGGAATAATATTTCATTTGAAACAACTATCCCAGGAGGATTCTACCGCCATCACGGGGAGGAAAAGCTCGGTTTGGGCAGGGTTAGGTAACCAAACACGGCTGTATGGGCAGGAAGGGGAGGCTGGGATTTGAACCCAAGACCTTACCTTTCTCGTGGAAGCTGCAGTCCCTCCATGCTCGTGTCTGACCATCACAGGACCCGACGGCGCTGGTCTTTCTGGGAACAAGGGAATTACATTCCACCCACTGCTGCCTCCAACTGAAAGGACAGAGTTGCTGTTTACAGGGGTGAGGAATCTGCGAGAGGCACCGGTTCCGAGGGGAGGGGGGCGGTGGTTTTGCGGAAGTTAGGGCCGAGCTCCCTACCGGGCATCCCAGCAAGGTTGCAAGGCAGGTGGAGGCCGGAGTCTGGAGTCAGCACACAGAAGAGCCGGTCCCAGTTGGCGAGACAAGGCCTGAGGGAGGTCGGCCCTGACCTGGTCAAGAGAGAATTCGGAGGCGTGGGGAGGGCGAGCAGGTTTCCAATCCTGATCCACACCACAGTTCTAGAACGAATCCTCAGATGCTCCCACTTTCCTCAGTTTCTATCTTCCTCTCTTGCCATGTAACGATTGTGAAGAGTGTGGCTCACTGGTCTGTAGCAGACGTGTGACACTGTCGGTCATCACGGCCAGCTACCTCCACGGCCTCTCCATCCCCTCGCCTGAAACACCCCACCCCCACAGGCGTCACTCCCCATTCCCATTCTCCCTGGCCCCCCAGGCCACCCCTGATCTACTTTCCGCCCCCTGGTTTCACCTGGCCAGGACAGTTCAGATCCACTACGTGGGGCCTCTTGTGTCTGACGTTTTCACACGACACAGTGTTTTCAGCGTTCGCTCATGTATCCGAACTTCATCCCTTCCTATGGCGGAATGGTATCCCATGCCACGGCCGTGCCACACTGTGCATCTAGTCCCCTGCTGATGGGCATTCGGGGTTTCCCCACTTGTTGGCTACGTGAATAGTGCTTCTACGAATATTTGTGTGCAAGGTCTTGCACAGACGTGTGGTTTCCCTTCTCTCGAGTCTATATGTGGAAGTGGAACTGCTGGGTCACAGGGCGACTCCATGTTTAACTTTGTGAGGAAAGGGCAGGCTGTTTTCCACAGTGGCTGCACCATTTGACCATCCCCCAGCCATGTGTGAGCGTGGTCGGGCCTTTCTGAACGGGGACTGCTCACCACCCTGATCTAATTCCTTGTGTGTGCACACATGTGTGGGTTGGGGGGTGTGATCCACCGAAGTGGACCCTAACTCTTTAGACTCTAACTTTGGAGAAGTTCGTTTCGTCGAGCAGGCCAGAGATTATCATGGCGGCCTGTGACTTCCATGTTCTGGGCCGAGCTCCCTGAGGGAAGGGACAGGAAGTCCCAGGAGACTCCGTTACGCTCTCACTTCCAGGGTGGGAGAGAAAGAAGCCTGCTTGCTCATCAAAACACGAGGGAATGTCCAGAATAGAGAAATCTAGAGACATGAAGTAGAATGGTGGTTACTTGGGGCTGGGGGCAGGGCATGGGTGGATAGGCAGGGTAACAGCTAAAGGGTACACAGTGTCCTTTGGAAGTGATAGAAAATTCTCACGTTAACGGGATAGTTTCGTGTATCTGCATATACTAAAAACAATTGAATTGTACACTTTAAATGGGTGAATTGTATGACATGTGAATTATATCCCCCAAATAATTGTTAAAATACACACACACACACACACACACACACACACACACCGGAGACTGGAAAATTTCAGGGACAGAAACCAAAGAAATCAAGTTCTCCAAAGTAACACTGGGAAAAGAAAACAGTAGGAAAGCCCCACTTGGTTGTACAAGTCTGCACCATGTTCCTGCGGTCTTGACCTTGCCCTTGACTTCACGCACATCTTTTAGGTTTGTGCCTCAACTCCCCCCCCCGCCAGAAGGAGGCTGAAATCTCCGCAGATCTCAGAGGGGTTGGAGAAAGGAGGGTGCAGGAAGGATGGGGCAGCGCCTAGGTGGGTTACCGCGGTCTTGGTCGCCCCCTGGTGGGCACTGGGGACTTAGCCACGGAAGGGGGCATTGGGAGGGACCAGCGGCCAGGCACCCTCTCCCTGCTGCAAGGATTCCTCTGGGTGACTGAGTTCCTTTGCACCCAAAGGAGCCCCTGTGTGACTCCTCTTTTTTATTTTTAAAATCCTTTTTATTATGGGTCATTTATATGGAGAATTGTAAACATATTTTTAAAAATAGAGAAATAGTCTAATGAACGCCGCCCCCAAAAACCCCTCCCTTCAATGATTACCAGCATATGGCCAATCTCATTCTCATTTCATCTTGACCCCATCCATTCTCTCCAACTGTATTATTTTAAAGCAAATCCCAGATAGTATGTTATCTATCTATAAATATTTATGCATAAATATTTGCATAAAAGATAAGGACTTTTTAACATTGCCACAATACTATTATCACATTTAAAATTTTTTTTCAATATTATTCAATTCTCAGTGTCATGTTGTCAATAGTTTCATCAATACTGAAAACGTTTCTTTCTTTTTATTTTTTAACTTTTATTTTATTTTTTTTAAAGATTTTATTTATTTATTTGACAGAGAGACAGCCAGCAAGAGAGGGAATGCAGCAGGAGAGTGAGAGAGGAAGAAGCAGGCTCCCAGCAGAGGAGCCCAATGTGGGACTCGATCCCGGAACGCCAGGATCACGCCCTGAGCCGAAGGCAGACGCTTAACCGCTGTGCCACCCAGGCGCCCCTCTTTTTATTTTTTTAAACCATCTGTTTGAATCAGGATCCACTGAGCTTGGTTGATCTGACACTTAAATTTCTCTGCGCAGGGGCCCCTGGGTGGCTCAGGTGGTTAGGTGTCTGGCTCTTGTCTTTGGCTGAGGTCACAACCTCAGGGTCATGGGCTCCACACTGGGCATGGAGTCTGCTTGCGGTTCTCTTTCTCCCTCTCCTTCTGCCCCTCCCCCTGCTTGAGCTCTCTCTCAAAAAAAATTAATAAATAAAAATAAAATTTCTCTTTAGAGTCTCTCTGTTCATCTTGCAATTAGATGAGGAAACTTGCTTTCCTAGGCTTTCCAACTTTGTTGAAGTATAACTGGCAGAAATTGCCTGTATTTAAGGTGCATGATGGGAAGATTTGACATAAGCATACACTATGAAATGAACACCACAGTCAGGTAGTTATCTTGCCCATCACGTCGCATAGCTGCCCATGTGTGTTGAGAACACTGAAGAGCTATTCTCTTAGCGTTTTCCTATTTTAACACAAAATTTAAATTTGCGAGCGGCCTGGGATTGCAGCCATGTTAATGAACAGAGGGAACAAGCCATCTCCCCGCCATGTTTTATGGTCGGAGCTACAGAGGTGGGTTTTTTTTAATATTTTATTTATTTATTGGGGGGGTGAGCACGAGAAGGGGACGAAGGCAGAGGGAGAAGGGGAGAAGCAGCAGAGGGAGAGAAGCAGACTCCCCGCTGAGCAGAGAGCCCCACACAGGGCGGGACAGGGCTCGGTCCCAGGACGCTGAGATCATGACCTGAGCTGAAGCCAGATGCTTAACTAACTGAGCCACCCTGGCGCCCCGCTACAGAGGTTTTCTTGGCCCTTTCTCTCCCACTTTCCCCCAGCTCACTATGGTTTTAATTCTTCTATCATAGAAAAACAATTTTTTAAAAACAGAAATGCATCTGAGAGACACTGTCAGAGAAAAAAATTAAAATACTGCCCAAGCGACCTCTTTCAAATGACCTGCACCTAAAATTTCTCGGAGTCCTGAGATTTCTGAGCCTGCGGAGAACAATTCCATCTGTGAAGACAGCAGTGTGAAATGCAAAGAACCAGGCGAGCCTGAGTCTAAGTTTGAGCCGATGAGGCCTCCACTCAGCTCCCTAGCTTGGCCCCCATCTACACTGGGAGACCGTGACTCTTCTCTCTTCGCTGCCCCTCTTCCCTGAGCCCAGATGCCTCACTCTCCTTCCAGAACAACCTGCCATTCTCGACCCCTGAGGCCCTATCACATAGCCTTGTGCTGGCTACACCGTGACTTCCAAGACAACACCAATGACATTGATGTTGTAAGTGACTTAGGTGTCACTTTGGGCCAACTGTGCCCTTGGAAGTTCAGATAAACATGGCTCAAATGCCCTGATTTCACAACCCGCTCAGGTCTAGACTGAAACCCAAACACAGACGCACGGTATCTTCCGGTTTTCCATGCCCAATGGTCTCCACGCTGCTCTCCCAGCTGGGCATGTTGGCTCCAGCTGCTTCCAGTCAGTTCTCCAGTTTACTCCAGAATCCAGTCACACTCAGGTTGTCCTGAGATTACTACCTTCACCAAAATCAAAAACCCAGGTTGGGGTAGGGACGCGGGTGGGGGAGGGGGGGTCCCTCAACAGAGGGCTCTAGGGGGGCTATTTTGCTGGGCTAGGACTAGGGCACATTTGCATGAAAGATGTAGTCGGCCATCTGAGGACAGCACCAGAAAATAATCCTTAAAGATGTTATCCGTAAATACTTTATCCTCACAAATTGGCTACCTAATAAGATTTTTTTAATGGACTCTAGAATTTCCCCCTAATGGCCAATCAATTATTTCCCCAGTATTATCACTTTCTCTTAATGTCTTCCTTTTGTGAATTAAACAGTAGTACCATCAACTTGGGAATTTGGAACACATCCTTCTTCCCATTTTTTTTTTTATACTTATTTGGGGTTGCTGGAGATGGTGGTGGGTAAAGCCCCACCACTCTCTCTCCTTACCATCACTCACCCCACGGCGTGGCACTTGGCCTCACTCGAAGACCACGTGGCAGTGCCCTATCCTGGACTTCCTGCCCCTCGAGGGAGGGTCCCAAGAGAGGACCTCTTTGTATGTCCTGCCCTTGCAACTGGTTTTGTGGGGTGGGTTCCCCTGGGCTGGTGCAGGCTCTCCAGAGGGGAGAAAGGTTGGCTCCCTGGACCTCTGGGGATGGGTCATGGGGTGGTGGGGGAGGGGCGGGGCGCATGGAGGCAAAGAGGAGTGAGCTCCATCCCAGGAAAGGTTGGTTATGGGTGGATGAAGGAGTTTGGAGCACAGTCCTGCATGCTGACCCCCAAGCACCTACTAATCCTGTCCTGAGGATGGTGGCCCCAGACCCGAGAGAGAGCAATCTGGAAGAAAACTCAGTGTGGCCACCTTTGGGGACGCTGGATGTGCGTATGGTAGCGCCCACCCCTGGCAAAGCCTCCGCGCGGGAAGCTGCAGGGACTAGTGTGGTCCTTCCCCGAACAGCTGGCCAGAGGGGCCGCTCCCCGCTGCGGCCACCAGGGGGCGTAGCGGCGCCTACAGGACCCGCAGGGAAACCGGCAAGTCCTCCTGGGACCACTAGCTAGCTGTCCACACTGAGCCATCCACCTGTGTCACCACGGCGACCTTCACCGGCGCCGGCCAGAGTGTAATAGCTACCCCCATTTTGCAGATGGGCACCGACTTGCCCAGTTTCGCAGGTTTACAATCACCGTCAGCCCCCCGATTGTCCCCTATCAGGCCTGTAGACATAAGGATGACCTGGGCAGGCCTGGATAAGCACGGCTGCCTCCTCTGTCTCCTTAGGCAGCCTCTCCCAGAGGCTCTTCTCCTGCGAGCCCCATCCTCCCTTCTACTCCCAGCTCAGTGGGCTGATGAGGGAGGTAAGGGGGTGCTCAGTGAAGGGTTTTTGGCCGAATGAGTAACTTATTTTAATAGACTTTATTTTTAGAGCAATTTTGGGTTCACAGCAGAACTGAGCAGAAGGTGCGGGGATTTCCCGTAGACTCCTGCCCCCACACATGCACAGCCTCCCCCACTGGCAGCATCCCCCACCAGGGCCTTTGTTTCGATCAATGAACCCACACTGACACATCATCACCCAAAGTTCATAGTTCACTTTGGGGTTCACTCTCAGTGTTGTACATCCTAGGGGTTTTGGCCAATATATAAGGACGTACATCTACCATTGTCATATCTTACGGAGTAGTTTCACTCCCTAAAAATCCCCTCCCCTTAATTCTCCCTCCCTCCCCCTGACACCTGGCAACCACGGATCCTTTTACTGCCTCCATAGTTTTGCTTTTTCCAGAATGTCACACAGTTGGAATCATATAGCACACAGGCTTTTTAGATTGGCTCTTTTGACTTAGTAATACGCATTTAAGTTTCCTCTATGTCTTTTCAGGGTTTAATCGCTCATTTCTTTTTAACCCTGAGTAATATTCCATTGTTTAAAAGTTCCACAGTTCATTTTTCCATTCACCTACGGATGGACATCTTGGTAGCTTCCAAGTTTTGGCAATTATGCATAGAGGTGCTGTGAACATCTGTGTGTAGGTTTCTGTGTGGACATTGTGTAGGCAAAGAGCACAATTGCTGGGTCACATGATGAGAGTATGTTTAGTTTTGCAAGAAACTGCCAACCTGTCTTCCAAAGTGGCCGCGCCATTTTGCATTCCCACTGGAGAGAAATGAGAGTTCCTATCCTCCACAGCATTCCCGCATTTGGTGTGGTCAGTACTCTGGACTTTGACCTTTCTAATACATATAATGTAATATCTCATTGCTGTTTTAATTTGCAATTTCCTGATGACATGTGATGTTGAATATCTTTTCACAAGCTTATTTGCCATCTATCTTCTTTGGTGAGACGTCTGTTCAAATCCTTTGCCCATTTTTTAAAAAGGTTTTATTTATCCATTTGACAGAGAGAGAGCACAAGCAGAGGGAACGGCAGGCAGAGGGAGAAGCAGACTCCCCGCCCAGCGGGGAACCCGACAGGGGGCTAGATTCCAGGACCCTGAGATCATGACCTGAGCGGAAGGCAGATTTTATTTTTTTATTTTTTTATTTTTAATGATTTTTTTATTATATTATGTTAATCACCATACAGTACATCCCCGGATTCCGATGTAAAGTTCGATGCTTCATTAGTTGCGTATAACACCCAGTGCACCATGCAATACGTGCCCTCCTTACTACCCATCACCAGTCTATCCCATTCCCCCACCCCCTCCCCTCTGAAGTCTTCAGTTTGTTTCTCATAGTCCATAGTCTCTCATGTTTCATTCCCCCTTCTGATTACCCCCCTTTTCTTTATCCCTTTCTTCCCCTACCGATCATCCTAGTTCTTATGTTCCATAGATGAGAGAAATCATATGATAATTGTCTTTCTCTGCTTGACTTATTTCACTTAGCATTATCTCCTCCAGTGCCGTCCATGTTGCAGCAAATGTTGAGAATTCGTTCTTTCTGATAGCTGAGTAATATTCCATTGTATATATGGACCACAGCTTCTTAATCCAGTCATCTGTTGAAGGGCATCTCGGCTCCTTCCATGATTTGGCTATTGTGGACAATGCAGCTATGAACATTGGGGTGCATATGGCCCTTCTCTTTACTACGTCTGTATCTTTGGGGTAAACACCCAGTAGTGCAATGGCTGGGTCATAGGGTAGTTCAATTTTTAACTTTTTAAGGGACCTCCACACTGTTTTCCAGAGTGGCTGTACCAACTTGCATTCCCACCAACAATGTAGGAGGGATCCCCTTTCTCCACATCCTCTCCAACAATTGTTGTTTCTTGCCTTGTCTATCTTTGCCATTCTAACTGGCGTAAGGTGGTATCTCAGTGTGGTTTTGATTTGAATTTCCCTGATGGCTAATGATTTTGAACATTTTTTCATGTGTCTGTTAGCCATTTGTATGTCTTCATTGGAAAAGTGTCTGTTCATATCTTCTGCCCATTTTATGATTTGTTTATTTGTTTCTCGTGTATTGAGTTTGAGAAGTTCTTTGTAGATCTTGGATACCAGTCCTTTATCTGTGGTGTCCTTTGCAAATATATTCTCCCATTCCGTGGGCTGTCTCTTAGTTTTTTTGACTGTTTCCTTGGCTGTGCAGAAGCTCTTTATCCTGATAAAGTCCCATAAGTTCATTTTATCTTTTATTTCTCTTGCCTTTGGAGATGTGTCGTGAAAAAGGTTGCTCTGGCCGATGTCATAGAAGTTGTTGCCTATGTTCTCCTCTAGAATTTTGATGGATTCCTGTCTCACATTGAGGTCTTTCATCCATTTGGAGTTTATTTTTGTGTATGGTGTGAGAGAGTGGTCAAGTTTCATTCTTTTGCATGTAGCTGTCCAATTTTCCCAGCACCATTTATTGAAGAGACTGTCTTTTTTCCACCGGATGTTTTTTCCTGCTTTATCAAAGATTAGTTGCCCAAAGAGCCGAGGGTCCATTTCTGGGTTCTCTATTCTGTTCCATTGGTCGATGTGTCTGTTTTTGTGCCAGTACCATGCTGTCTTTGTGATCACAGCTTTGTAGTACAGCTCGAAATCCGGCATTGTGATGCCCCCAGCTTTGTTTTTCCTTTTCAACAGTTCCTTGGAGATTCGGGGCCTTTTCTGGTTCCATACAAATTTAAGGACTATTTGTTCCAGTTCTTTGAAAAATGTCCTCGGTATTTTGATCGGGATAGCATTGAAAGTGTAGATTGCTCTGGGTAGTATGGACATTTTAACTATGTTAATTCTTCCAATCCATGAGCATGGAATATTTTTCCATCTTTTTATGTCTTCCTCAATATCTTTCAAAAGTGATCTATAGTTTCTAGCATATAGGTCCTTTACGTCTCTGGTTAAGTTAATTCCAAGGTAACGCATGGTTTTTGGTGTTATTGTAAATGGGATGGATTCCCTAATTTCTCTTTCTTCAGTCTCGTTATTCGTGTATAGAAATGCAACTGATTTCTGGGCATTGATTTTGTATCCTGCCACCTTACTGAATTGTTCTATAACTTCTAATAGTTTGGGAGTGGATTCCTTTGGGTTTTCCATATAGAGTATCATGTCATCTGCAAAGAGAGACAGTTTGACTTCTTCTTTGCCGATTTGGATACCTTTGATCCCTTTTTGTCTTCTGATTGCTGTTGCAAGGACTTCTAGTACTATGTTGAATAATAGTGGCGAGAGTGGGCATCCTTGTCGTGTTCCTGATCTTAAGGGAAAGGCTTCCAGCTTTTCCCCANCCCCCTCCCCTCTGAAGTCTTCAGTTTGTTTCTCATAGTCCATAGTCTCTCATGTTTCATTCCCCCTTCTGATTACCCCCCTTTTCTTTATCCCTTTCTTCCCCTACCGATCATCCTAGTTCTTATGTTCCATAGATGAGAGAAATCCTATGATAATTGTCTTTCTCTGCTTGACTTATTTCACTTAGCATTATCTGCTCCAGTCGGAAGGCAGATTTTTAACCAACAGAGCCAGCCAGGTGCCCCTCTTCTGAGTAATATTCCATTGTATATATGGACCACAGCTTCTTAATCCAGTCATCTGTTGAAGGGCATCTCGGCTCCTTCCATGATTTGGCTNTTTGCCCATTTTTTAATGGAGCTGTTAATTTTCTAATTGTTGAGTTGTAAAAGTTCTTTGTGTATTTTGGCTAACAAGCCTTTATCAGACATGTCTTTTGCAAATATCTTCTCCCAGTTTGTGGCTGGTCTTTTCATTTTCCCAACGTTATTTTTCACGGAGCACAAGATTTTAATTTTAATCAAGTCCAGCTTTTCAGTGCTTTCTTTTATGGAGAGTGTCATCGGTGTTATATCTAAAACTCATCACCAGACTCAAGAACATCTAGACTTTCTCCTGTTTTAGAGTTTTACATGTTACGTTTAGGTCTATCATCCATTCTGAGTTAATTTTTGGAAGAGAATAAGAGCTGTGTCTGAATTTTTTTTTTTTTTTGCATGGGATTTCCAGTTGTTCAACATCATCTGTTGAAGAGATGATCTTTTCTCCATTGTTTTGCCTTTGCTCCTTTCTCAAAGATGAGTTGACTATATTTATGTGGATCTGTTCTGTTCCATTGATCTTTTTGTCTATTTTCTTGCCAGTGCTGAACTGTCTTGATTACTGTAGCTTTATTGTTCAGTCTTCAGGTCAGGTAGGGTCAGTCCTCTGACTTTGTTCTTCTTCAATACTTAAGGGTATTGGGTCTTTTGCCTCTCTCCATATAAACTTTACAATCAGCTTATCAATATCCACAAAATAACTTGTTGGGATTTTGGTCAGGATTGCGTTGAATCTATAGGTCAAGTTGACAAGAATTGACCTTTTGACATTATTGAATTTGCCTATCCATAAAAGTGGAAATCTCTCCATTCATTTAGCTCTTGTTTGATTTCTTTCATCAGAGTTTTGTAGTTTTCCTCATACGAGTCTGGGTTTGACTGATAGCTAAGTATTTCTTTTTGTGGTGGTACTAATGTAAATAATAATGTGTTTTTAATTTCAAATTCCACTTGTTGGGATGCCTGGGTGGCTCAGTTCGTTAAGCATCTGCCTTCGGCTCAGGTCATGATCCAGGGTCCTGGGATCAAGCCCTGCATCAGGCTCCCTGCTCAACAGGAAGCTTGCTTCTCCCTCTCCTGCCGCTCCGCCTCCTTGTGCTGTCCCTCTCCCTCTCTCTCCAACAAATAAATAAAATCTTTTTTAAAAAATTCCACTTGTTTGTTGCAAGAATATTGGAAAGCAATTGACTTATGTATATTAACTTTGTATCCTGCAACCTTGCTAAAATTGTTTATTCATTCCAGGAAGGGTTGTCTATCCTTTCAGATTTTCTACACAGACAATCATGTCACCTGTATACCCTTTATTTCCTTTTCTTGTCTTATTGCATTACCCAGGACTTCCAGTGCAATGTTGAAAAGCAATAGTATAGAAGACATCTTTGCCTTGCTCCTGATCTTAGCAGGAAAGCTTCAAGTGTCTCACTATAAATTACAATATCTGCTGTAGGTTTTCTGTGAACATTTTTTTATCAAGTTGAGGAAGTTCCCCTCTATTCTTAGTTTGCTGAGAGTTTTTTTTTTTTAAAGATTTTATTTATTTATTTGACAGGGATAGAGACAGCCAGCGAGAGAGGGAACACAAGCAGGGGGAGTGGGAGAGGAAGAAGCAGACTCACAGCAGAGGAGCCCGATGCGGGGCTCGATCCCACAAAGCCGGGATCACGCCCTGAGCCGAAGGCAGAGGCTCAACAGTTCTGCCACCCAGGCGCCCCTAATTACTTTTTTAAATCAGGGGAAAAGTGAATATATTATTAATAAATTTATAATAACAAATCCAGCCTGAATTATGTTTGTCTTTATACTGACACAGCTGTAAGAAATAACTTTTAAGAATTTCTTTATGGAAAAAAAGACCCAGGAAAGCAAAAGCACCCAGGGCCCATGGAAGTCACAGCACATCCCTGACACTGCCCCGCACGTCCTGGAGGCTCTTTCTCTGGGAACCTCAGTCCACTCAGTAAATAGCAATGAAGCTTTTATATGTCCCTCTCTGAGAAGGACACGATCCAGGACAAATTCTAAGCAGAGGCTCTTGGGTGCCCACGGCCCTCCCCCGACAGCCCCACTGCTTCCTCCCCACCATGAAGGGATTTGTGCCCGGGGGACTGTGGAAGACAAAAGCTCACAGTTGAACCTTTGAGGCCTTAACCAAGAGTGGTGAGCCAGGATTGATCGGCGATTTGATTCTGGGTTCACCTGACTCTGTTCCGATTCAGATTCTCATTGGAAAAAGAAAAAACTTGGCACTGGAGATTGAAACAAGCCAGTCTGATCCAGGAGCGTCGGCAGCGGCCAGGGCTTGTGAACAGTGGCTCCACACCTGGCCCCAGAGAAGCCGGGCACACAGTTCCTCCCACCAGGCCCAGCTCTCCCCTTTGGTGTCAGCCAGCAGCTGTGAGCTGCCAGGGGAGGAGGGAGCAGAGGGAGAGCACTGACTTTTGTGGGCGCACTCAGGCTGGCCTGACAGTCAGGCAAAATCCTGGCTGGCGTGGGAAAGGTCATGGAGCTCAAGTTACTTGCCTTGAATGGGTGTCCCTCGGAGCCCTGCCACCTAGGACCTGCACTTGTTTACTTTATTCTTAAATGTTTTTTAATAACCCAGACTGCTTTCTTCCAGGTGCAAGGATGAGAGATGAAGGGAGCACCCTGACAGCCTTCTAAGAGCCATCTGGCCTTAGACGCTGGGGCTCTGTGCAGGGACAGGGGTCTCCATCCACAGGGGAGTTGCGGGACGTCTCAGGAGCTCACTCCTTCCCTGTGCACGCCGTGTGTGACCACCGTCCCTCTTGACTGGGCCCTGTCTGTGCCCTGCCAAGCCTTCAGCATCTTGCCATCACTCCTGCTTACACGCAACAGAGCAAAGCAATGGGCCAACGAGTGTCTCGTCTTCCAGGCCAGACTCAGTGTCTCACCTGTGGGAGGAGAGGATGGTGTCCCGGGTCACTTCCAGCTCTGACCTCTCCTTCCCCACTGGACTGAGCATTTCTCTCGCGCCTAGGGCACCTCAGAGGTTGGCAGGGGCGGGAGGAGCTGCTGAAGGGGAGGTCCTTCTAGGCAGGGTGGCAGGAGACTCCCAGGGTCATTTCCAGGCCTGGCACTTAAGGCTTGGATTTAANTTTAACCCCCCCCCCCCCCCCGGGACCCTCAGGTCCCTGCAGTGCTAGCTGGTGAGAGGAACCTCGGGTCTCAGGGACGGACGGGCCAGACAGAGGTTGCATGTGTTGGATTCCCAGGGCGTGAGCACTACACAGCCAAGGGCAGGAGCCCTGGGGGAGCTGATTACCCTGCACGTCCTGATCCAGCCTCCGCCAGGCCTCTCAACCAGGCTTCACCTCCCTCTCACAATGGCCAAGTGGGAACATACTAGAATCTGCCATGCGGGTTAGTCCAAGGATTAGATGGCGTAAGTAGGTTAATGCTTAACCTACATAGCTCCTGGCATGTGGCAAATGCTGCTTTATTTTAAAATAAATACATTATAGATGAGGTACAGAGACTCAGAAGGACCATATTGATTTCCTGTGACCGTGGTAACAAATGACCACTCAGTGGGAGGCTTAAAACAACAGAAATGGATTCTCCCACAGTTTCAGAGGCTGGAAGTCAGAAATCCAGTGTCCACAGGACCCGGCTCCCTCTAGTTGCTGGCGGCTCCCGGCAATCCTTGTNAGGTCTATCATCCATTCTGAGTTAATTTTTGGAAGAGAATAAGAGCTGTGTCTGAATTTTTTTTTTTTTTTGCATGGGATTTCCAGTTGTTCAACATCATCTGTTGAAGAGATGATCTTTTCTCCATTGTTTTGCCTTTGCTCCTTTCTCAAAGATGAGTTGACTATATTTATGTGGATCTGTTCTGTTCCATTGATCTTTTTGTCTATTTTCTTGCCAGTGCTGAACTGTCTTGATTACTGTAGCTTTATTGTTCAGTCTTCAGGTCAGGTAGGGTCAGTCCTCTGACTTTGTTCTTCTTCAATACTTAAGGGTATTGGGTCTTTTGCCTCTCTCCATATAAACTTTACAATCAGCTTATCAATATCCACAAAATAACTTGTTGGGATTTTGGTCAGGATTGCGTTGAATCTATAGGTCAAGTTGACAAGAATTGACCTTTTGACATTATTGAATTTGCCTATCCATAAAAGTGGAAATCTCTCCATTCATTTAGCTCTTGTTTGATTTCTTTCATCAGAGTTTTGTAGTTTTCCTCATACGAGTCTGGGTTTGACTGATAGCTAAGTATTTCTTTTTGTGGTGGTACTAATGTAAATAATAATGTGTTTTTAATTTCAAATTCCACTTGTTGGGATGCCTGGGTGGCTCAGTTCGTTAAGCATCTGCCTTCGGCTCAGGTCATGATCCAGGGTCCTGGGATCAAGCCCTGCATCAGGCTCCCTGCTCAACAGGAAGCTTGCTTCTCCCTCTCCTGCCGCTCCGCCTCCTTGTGCTGTCCCTCTCCCTCTCTCTCCAACAAATAAATAAAATCTTTTTTAAAAAATTCCACTTGTTTGTTGCAAGAATATTGGAAAGCAATTGACTTATGTATATTAACTTTGTATCCTGCAACCTTGCTAAAATTGTTTATTCATTCCAGGAAGGGTTGTCTATCCTTTCAGATTTTCTACACAGACAATCATGTCACCTGTATACCCTTTATTTCCTTTTCTTGTCTTATTGCATTACCCAGGACTTCCAGTGCAATGTTGAAAAGCAATAGTATAGAAGACATCTTTGCCTTGCTCCTGATCTTAGCAGGAAAGCTTCAAGTGTCTCACTATAAATTACAATATCTTGCTGTAGGTTTTCTGTGAACATTTTTTTATCAAGTTGAGGAAGTTCCCCTCTATTCTTAGTTTGCTGAGAGTTTTTTTTTTTTAAAGATTTTATTTATTTATTTGACAGGGATAGAGACAGCCAGCGAGAGAGGGAACACAAGCAGGGGGAGTGGGAGAGGAAGAAGCAGACTCACAGCAGAGGAGCCCGATGCGGGGCTCGATCCCACAAAGCCGGGATCACGCCCTGAGCCGAAGGCAGAGGCTCAACAGTTCTGCCACCCAGGCGCCCCTAATTACTTTTTTAAATCAGGGGAAAAGTGAATATATTATTAATAAATTTATAATAACAAATCCAGCCTGAATTATGTTTGTCTTTATACTGACACAGCTGTAAGAAATAACTTTTAAGAATTTCTTTATGGAAAAAAAGACCCAGGAAAGCAAAAGCACCCAGGGCCCATGGAAGTCACAGCACATCCCTGACACTGCCCCGCACGTCCTGGAGGCTCTTTCTCTGGGAACCTCAGTCCACTCAGTAAATAGCAATGAAGCTTTTATATGTCCCTCTCTGAGAAGGACACGATCCAGGACAAATTCTAAGCAGAGGCTCTTGGGTGCCCACGGCCCTCCCCCGACAGCCCCACTGCTTCCTCCCCACCATGAAGGGATTTGTGCCCGGGGGACTGTGGAAGACAAAAGCTCACAGTTGAACCTTTGAGGCCTTAACCAAGAGTGGTGAGCCAGGATTGATCGGCGATTTGATTCTGGGTTCACCTGACTCTGTTCCGATTCAGATTCTCATTGGAAAAAGAAAAAACTTGGCACTGGAGATTGAAACAAGCCAGTCTGATCCAGGAGCGTCGGCAGCGGCCAGGGCTTGTGAACAGTGGCTCCACACCTGGCCCCAGAGAAGCCGGGCACACAGTTCCTCCCACCAGGCCCAGCTCTCCCCTTTGGTGTCAGCCAGCAGCTGTGAGCTGCCAGGGGAGGAGGGAGCAGAGGGAGAGCACTGACTTTTGTGGGCGCACTCAGGCTGGCCTGACAGTCAGGCAAAATCCTGGCTGGCGTGGGAAAGGTCATGGAGCTCAAGTTACTTGCCTTGAATGGGTGTCCCTCGGAGCCCTGCCACCTAGGACCTGCACTTGTTTACTTTATTCTTAAATGTTTTTTAATAACCCAGACTGCTTTCTTCCAGGTGCAAGGATGAGAGATGAAGGGAGCACCCTGACAGCCTTCTAAGAGCCATCTGGCCTTAGACGCTGGGGCTCTGTGCAGGGACAGGGGTCTCCATCCACAGGGGAGTTGCGGGACGTCTCAGGAGCTCACTCCTTCCCTGTGCACGCCGTGTGTGACCACCGTCCCTCTTGACTGGGCCCTGTCTGTGCCCTGCCAAGCCTTCAGCATCTTGCCATCACTCCTGCTTACACGCAACAGAGCAAAGCAATGGGCCAACGAGTGTCTCGTCTTCCAGGCCAGACTCAGTGTCTCACCTGTGGGAGGAGAGGATGGTGTCCCGGGTCACTTCCAGCTCTGACCTCTCCTTCCCCACTGGACTGAGCATTTCTCTCGCGCCTAGGGCACCTCAGAGGTTGGCAGGGGCGGGAGGAGCTGCTGAAGGGGAGGTCCTTCTAGGCAGGGTGGCAGGAGACTCCCAGGGTCATTTCCAGGCCTGGCACTTAAGGCTTGGATTTAACCCTTTAACCCCCCCCCCCCCCCCGGGACCCTCAGGTCCCTGCAGTGCTAGCTGGTGAGAGGAACCTCGGGTCTCAGGGACGGACGGGCCAGACAGAGGTTGCATGTGTTGGATTCCCAGGGCGTGAGCACTACACAGCCAAGGGCAGGAGCCCTGGGGGAGCTGATTACCCTGCACGTCCTGATCCAGCCTCCGCCAGGCCTCTCAACCAGGCTTCACCTCCCTCTCACAATGGCCAAGTGGGAACATACTAGAATCTGCCATGCGGGTTAGTCCAAGGATTAGATGGCGTAAGTAGGTTAATGCTTAACCTACATAGCTCCTGGCATGTGGCAAATGCTGCTTTATTTTAAAATAAATACATTATAGATGAGGTACAGAGACTCAGAAGGACCATATTGATTTCCTGTGACCGTGGTAACAAATGACCACTCAGTGGGAGGCTTAAAACAACAGAAATGGATTCTCCCACAGTTTCAGAGGCTGGAAGTCAGAAATCCAGTGTCCACAGGACCCGGCTCCCTCTAGTTGCTGGCGGCTCCCGGCAATCCTTGTCTTCTGCTAGGCCACCCCAACCCCCGTCTCCTCTCCACGTGGCCTTCTGAACTGGGTGTGTCTCCCCGTCTTTTATAAGGGCACCGGTCATTGGACGTTGGGCCCACCCCGAGGATCCAGGGTGATCTCATCTAGAGATCCTAATTACAGCCACAAAGATCCTTTTCCCAGATAAGGTCCCGTTCACAGGTTCTAAGAACACATATTTTGGGGGGCCACCATTCAACCTGGCACAAGGCCTAATGCCCAGGTGAGTTCATGGTAAAAGGGAAGCGAAAACCAGCTCCTTTGAGGTCCGCTGGTGGTGGACAGGGAGACCCGGGGAGCAGGAAATCCACACAGTGTCGGATTTACCACGAATCTGCCGAGAGGTCCCGAGTGAGGCCGGAAAGTCTGCAGGTAGAACTGGAAATCAGGGGAGAGGGAACTCTGCGTAATCACTCTGCAAACCCATCTGCCTCCCTCCTCAGTCCTCCCCCCCCCGCTCACGCCCCGCATGACCCCGTCACTCTCGGTGAGAACGGATGCGTCTGACACTGGGACGCTCGCCCTCAGATAAGCTTCTGGAATCAAGTTCTTTGGCTTCTTTGTGTCTGTTTCCTAACTCGGCGGCTGTAATCATGTCTGCGTTTGACCTGGCATTGACGCAACAGCCCTGCAGACAGGGAGAAAACTCTGTCGCTTGCAAAACTGTCCCAGGTTGCAATCCCGAGTTCCCGTCTTAGAGTGGAGAGAGATGTTAATTAGGAGCTGAATCATGTGACTGTTTTTGGTTTGTGCACAACCTGTTCCAATTTTTTTTTTTTAAGATTTATTTATTACAGGGGCGCCTGGGTGGCACAGCGGTTAAGCGTCTGCCTTCGGCTCAGGGCATGATCCCGGTGTTGTGGGATCAGCCCCACATCAGGCTCCTCCGCTATGAGCCTGCTTCTTTCTCTCCCACTCCCCCTGCTTGTGTTCCCTCTCTCGCTGGCTGTCTCTATCTCTGCCAAATAAATAAATAAAATTAAAAAAAAAAAGATTTATTTATTTCAGTGGGTAAAGAGTTTGCCTTCAGCTCAGGTCATGAACTCAGGGTCCTGGGATCAAGTCCCACATCGGGCTCCCTGCTCAGCAGGGAACCGGCTTCTCCCTCTCCTCCCCACCTGTGCTCTCTGTCACTCTCTCTCTCAAATAAATAATTAAAATCTTTAAAAAAAGATTTATTTATTTCTGCAGTGCCTGGGTGGCTCAGTCAGTGAAGCGTCTGCCTTTGGCTCAGGTCGTGATCCCAGCATCCTGGGATCGAGTCCCACATCAGGCTCCTTGCTCCTCGGGGTGTCTGCTTCTCCCTCTGCCTGCTGCTCCCCCTGTTTGTGCTCTCTCTGTGTCAAATAAATAAATGAAATCTTAAATATATATTTTTAAAGATTTCATTTATTTATTTGAGAGAGAGAGTGAACAAGAGAGAGGAAGCGTGGAGGAGGAGCAGAGTGAGAGGGAAAAGCAGACTCTCTGCTGTACAGGGAGCCTGATCTAGGGCTCCGTCCTGGGACTCCAGGATCTTGACCTGGGCCGAAGGCAGACGCTTCACCTTCTGAGCCACCCAGGCGCCCCTATTTATTTATTTGAGAGAGAGAGAGAGAGAGAGCGCGCGCCCACGCGCGCTCGCACACAAGTGGGAGGGGCAGAGGGAGAGGGAGGGAGAGAGAATCTGCAGCCGACTTCCTTCTGAGTGCAGAGCCCAACACAGGGCTCCATCTCACGACCCTGAGATCATGACCGGAGCCAAAACCAAGAGTTGGATGCTGAATCAACTGAGCCCCCCGGGCGCCCCACAACCTGTTCCCTTTTCATTCCCCCTCGGTTTCCAGGACCTCACAGACAGTGCACCACCAGGCCCGCATGTCACTCAGTTTCGTGCACTTTGAATAGGGCCTCCTCGGCCGGTCTTGAGTTGGTCTAACGCGCGGCTCCACCCAGGCTGTTTGTACTTTGTTTCGGTTTTTAGCGACAGCTTTATCGAGCTGCAATGCACACACCGTAGATTCACCCACTGAAAGTGTACAGCAGCTTTCAGGATATTCACAGGTAGGTGCAACCATCACCACAATCAATTCTAGAGCATTTTCACCCCAAGAAGGAACCTTAGGCATCACCCGCTCATTCGGCCTCCCCTCTGTTCCCAATAACCACTCATCTACTTTCTTTCCGTCTCTACAGATTTACCTATTCTGGACATTTCATATAAACGGAATCATATAATATGTGGCTTTTTTTTGTGTCTAGTTTCTTTCACGTGGCCTGCTGTTTTCAAGCTTCATCCACATCGTAGCAGGTGGCAAGAGCTTCCTTCCTTTCTATGCTGAGTAATATCCCATTGTCTGGATAGACCACATTTTTTATCTGTTCATTGGTTGAGGGACATTCGGGTTTTTATGCTGTTCGGCTATTATGAGTAATGTTGCTGTGAGTGTTCATGTCAGCAAGTTTGTAAAGTACTGCATTTCTTTGGGGACCACAAGCAGAAAATGTTCAAATGTCCTTAAGAAAGCATGGGCACCGTCTGGCCTGCTCACCAGGAGAGCTTGGGTCATGAATTCTTTCCAGAGAGAGAAGGGACCTCTGTACACAGAGAGGGGGGTGCCTCTTCAGTGTCCGGGACCCTAGCAAAACGGTCCACTCGTGGTCAGATGTTTTTGCAAAATTTGCAAAAATGAGCTATTCAACAGCAATCAGTTAAATATTGCTTCTTTCCATTTGGACTCCCCCTCCAGTGGCCCCCCTCCTTTCTGGGGTCCTGTGTGACGATGGCTGCGGGCCATGATTGGGGACTGGGGAGGGGAGGGGGGAGCCAGGTTTCGTGGAGTGCATTTATATGGACCATAGCCAAGTCCGTTATGTTAAGTGTCTGCCGCCAAGGCTTCCAGAAATCCTTCCGCCACTCACCGCAGCTCACCTCACATGGCAACAGAAGTGCGGGATCAGAGGGCATGCGGCCAGATGCAGGGGAAAGAATGCCAGCAGCTTGCCGGCCAGCTGACTCGCTTTTAAATGATTTTTTTTTAATTTCTGGATTTAAACAAAACGTTTTTCTGTCCCCCCCACTTTGGGGTGACTTCTAGCGTCGCAGTGGGCGGCAAGAGAAGGAGGCTCGTATGTGTCCCGTGGTGTTAGAGGCACCTGCGAAGACAGCTTGCGGGAGGTCCAGGCGAGAGCAGGAGGAGCTCATTGAAAACAAGTCTGGGCGGAGGTGTCCACGTGGGAGCCCCAGCTCGCGGGTGCTTATTAACGCCAGAGAGGAAATGAGTCACCAGGACAGACCCTGCCGAGCGAGCGAGGAGGGCGGGCTGGCTTCCTCACCAGGGGTGGCCACAGGGCGGATGGAGGGCCTTCTGGGTTTAGCAACAAGGAAGCCACTGGTGACCGTGGTGGGAGCAGTTTCAGTGGCTGGGAGAGAAGTCAGGCTGAAGACAGACACAGAGTGGCTACAGAAGGGGGGACCCACGGGCTGCCATGGTGGGAGGAACCCAAGGCGCTTGGGCAGAAGGTTTTTCAAAGATGCTAAGCGCCAGAGGGCCGGAACCCACAGGGAAAGTCAAGGTCAGCTAAAATGCAGAAGAGGGAGATCGGTGGTTGCCAGGGTTGAGTAGGTGACGCACAGGGATTTGGGGGGCAGCAAACCTGTTCTGTGTGACACTGGGTGTTTCAAAGTCCCTGGCACAAGCGGTGACCCGTAATGGAGGCAAACTTTTAAAAAGTCAATGAAGAGGTAGACCGTGACCAAGAATCCTAACTGCATTACAAACGGGTGATCCGGCCTCGCTGAAGAAGGTGCCCACCTGACGTCACCTAACACACGGGGGCTGAGTGGAGACGGGGGGGGGGGGGGGGGGGGGGGGGGGGGGGGAGATGAAGACAGGGGGACATGCACAGGAGCCCTCGCTCTCTGGCTCGTGCCATCGTGATTCTCTGTGTGCGGGCGGACGGTTCCACAGCCCCACGCGTGTGTCCTGGGGTTAAATAAACAAGCTGGGGGATGGTCACGGCAGGAGCCACGTTCTCGATGTTGGCGCGGGAGCGACAGACAAGCACGGGGAAGCCTAGAAGGAGCCATGTGATGTGGGTCTAGAGTTGGAGACATCAGTATGAACTCATGTTCAGCCTAATGTAAGTACAGACGATGGACACAGAAACCATCGACATGCAGAGACGCACAGCTTACTGTATTTGTGTGTGCATTTCCAGTTTTGTCCCCTGACAGGGCTAGAAGCATGGCACCCAGGGGCACGGGACGCACACGACCCAGATCTGGGTCTCCGATCCCATTTTCAACAGCAGGGACCAGGGCTCCTTGGCGGAATGGCTGATGCCGGGATGGGGGAGGGAAGAGATAAGAGCAGACTCCTGACGCATCTTGTCTACCCAGGGAGTCAGGAAACACTCTCCAAAAGCAAAACAGTGGGGCTGTGTCAAAGGGACAGGTCCCACCTGAAAGCCCCTGGTGGCTAACGCTAGAACAATTTGAACAACAGAATAAATACTGTAGTATTGATAATAACTCAAAGTGTATAATAAATGTCCGTGAGTCCATACTGATGCAAACAAATGATAGAATAAGTACGTAAACCGGAGAGACAAACCTCACATACAGAGGAATTCTAAATGACAATGTAGATGTGACCCCTCGAGACGGTGAAGCATAACTCCCACCCTTTTAGTGCGGGCTGTGCCTAGTGACTTCCTTCCAACAATGACACCAAAGGAGGGGGGACAAAGAGGAACTCTCCAGTAACGACACCTGGCAAACACCAGCTCCACCAGGTAACCAAGGTCAGCACCAGCAGGGGTGAGTCATGTCGGCCACAGGTACCCTTGATAGGGCGTGATGAGAAAGGCACCGCCCCTCTGTGGTCTCCCAAAAAACAAACAAGTCCAGTCTAGTCATGAGCAAAACATTGGATGATTCCCAACCGAGGACGTTCAACAAAACATCTGCCCAGTGCTCTGAACTGTCGAGGTCATGGGGCGCCTGGGTGGCCCAGTCGGTTAAACATCTGACTCTCGATTTCAGCTCAAGTCACGATCTCAGAGTCGTGAGATCGAGCCCCCTGTCAGGCTGTGCACTTAACTTAGGGTCTGCTTGAGATTGTCTCTCTCCCTCTGCCCCTCCCCCTGCTCACACGTATGCTCTCTCTCTCTTTCAAATAAATAAATAAAAATCTTTAAAAAACACAAACTGTCAAAGTCATCAAAAACAAGGAAAGTCTGAGAACTGTCACAGCCATGAGGAGCCAAAGGAGAGCACAACCAGATAATGTGGTGTCCTGGATGGGCTCCTGGAACAGAAAGAGTGTATTAAATAAAAACTAAAGAAATTTGAATAAAGTATGGACCGAAGTTAATAATAATGTGTCAATATTGGTCCATTAGTCATAACAAACACACCATACTCACTGTAAGATATTAATGGAGGGGAAACTGGGTTGGGAGGGGAAACTGGGTTGGGAGGGGAGTGTTGTTAAGGGAACTCTCCGCACTATCTTTGCAAATTTTCTGTGAATCTAAAATGATTCTAAAAAGTTTTATTAAAAAACAAAACTAAAATGCAGAAGAGGAGGTCATCGGTGAAGCTGAAGGGGGGTGGGGGGGCACTTGGCCAGAGGCAGGGAGGACCCCCTCCCGGTGCGTGGAAGGGAGGGAGCAGGCGGTGTGGCACAGTTCCCCAGCAGGAAGCCCCGGGAGTTCAAGGCACACAGCCCCAACATCTGTGTTCTCTTTGAAGCCAAGCCAGAATCCTTTGCGGGCAGAAAGGGTTGGTGGGGCCGGAGCAAAATGAGGTTTGCGGAGGCCACTGCTGGTTGGAGGAGAGCCCCCAGCTGAGAACACGGCATCACCTACTGAGCCGTGGAATAATGAGCATTTTGTTTCCCTACTCTTGGAAGAAAGCACACAACTTTTTCCCTTTCTTTCTCTCCTTTCCTTGACACATACTGTCTGGGCTTTGAGGCTAAAACTCAGGGATTCTAGGCTCTGGGACAAAGTTCGGCCTTTTCAGTTTCCCAAAAAAAGTTGAACTGTCTGAGGCTGGGGGCTCAGGGAAGCAAGGAAGGGCCGAACGGGGCCCTGGAGGAACAGCTGCCTGGAAGAGGTGCGCTCCGGCTTCAGCCAGAAGAGGGTGGCTCGGAGGCGGGGCCGATCAGCAGCAACCAGCCAGGCCCAAGTTCCTTGGGTCCTGTCCCTGTGTCTGGGCCTCAGGACACCTTAGGGTCTCCACAGGTGGGAAGGCGGGGCTGCAGTGCCTGATAAGGAATTTCCCTTCTCTGCCACGTGACAGGGCCCAGGGCAGATACATTTTGATTTTAAAAAAATTGAGTGTGGGGGCACCTGGGCGGCCTGGTCGGTTGAGCGTCCAACTCCTGGTTTCCACTCAGGTCATGATCTCAGGGTCCTGGGATCGAGCCCTGAGTCGGCTCCTTGCTCAGGGGGGAGTCTGCTGGAGATTCTCTCCCTCTGCTCCTCCCCCTGCTTGGGCTCTCTCTCTCTCTCAAATAAATAAATAAATAAATAAATAAAATCTTTTAAAAAATAAGGAAAACTGTGTCCCTCCCTCCGCCCATTCATATGCTGAACTCCTAATCCCTAGTACCTCAGAATGTGACTGTACAGGCAGAGAGATCTTGTAAAGAGGTGATCAAGACTCAGGGAGGTCATTTGGGTGGGGGTCCCCGTCCAGTAGGACTGGTGTCCTCGTAAGAAGAGAGACACACCAGGATGCCCACTCATGGAGGAAAGACCATGTTAGGAGACAGGGAGAAGGAGGCTACCCACAGCCAGAGCAGAGCCTCCCATGAAGCCAGACCGGCTGGCACCTCGATCTGGGACTTCCAGCTTCCAGAACTGGGAGAAAATACGTTTCCGTGGTGTAAGCCCCCCCCCAGTCTGGGGTACTTTGTTAGGGCAGGCTGAGTAGCCTGAGACATTAGGTAACCTGACATGGCTAGCTCTGAGAATAAGGCAGTGTCGTTTCCAGGGGGACAGGTGTGCTCCTGAGGACCGCTGGCTTAGTGGCAGTCCGGAGGGCAGTGTGCTGATGCCCTGAGTCCCAGCGCATGGGTACAGCCTGTGCTGTCCATGACCGCCACTCCTCTGGGAAGCCTTGGCATTGGTACAGCCTGGATCTGGGAACAGCCGCAGGTAAACCTCTGCAGGAGACCAAGTTACCTTGTCCACTCACTTCATTCATTCATTCATTCATTCATGCATTCATCACATAAGTACAAATGCTTGGTGTTGCCCAGAATTGTACCAGGTGCTACCGACGGGTGGCTTTATTAACTGCTTTATCATCAATATTCGAACCCAAGACTCGGCAAATTGTCTCTAAAGTACCAACTAATCACTATTTTTAGCTTTGCAGCCATGCAGTCTCTGTCTCAACTACACAGCTCTGCCGTGGTAGGGAAAGCAGTCACAGACGATATGTACATGAGTGGGCGTGGCTGGTCCTAATAAAACTATTTAGGGATGGGGAACCTTAAATTTCTATTCTTCTTACATCATGAAATACTATTCTTCTTGTATTTTTCTCCCAACCCTTTAAAAATGTAAAAACCGGGGCACTTGGGTGGCTCAGTGGGTCGAGTGTCCGACTCTTGATTTCGACTCAGGTCATGATCTCCGGGTGTTGGGATCAAGCCCAGAGTCCGGCTCTGCACTCAGCGTGGAGTCTGCTTGAGATTTTCTCCCTTTCTCTCTACCCTTCCCCCAGCTCATGCACTCTCTTTCTCTCTCTCTCAAGTAAATAAATAAATATTTTTTAAAAAATGTAAAAACCAGGGGCGCCTGGGTGGCTCAGTTGGTTAAGCGTCTGCCTTTGGCTCAGGTCATGATCTCAGGGACCTGGGATTGAGCTTCACATCCAGCTCCCTGCTCAGAGTCTGCCTCTCCCTCTCCCTCTGTCCCTTTGCCCCCCCTCGTTCTCATCCTCTCTCTCTCTCTCTCAAATAAATAAAATCTTTAAAAATAAATAAATAAATAGAATAAAAATGTAAAGACCATTCTTAGAGCCCAGGCCATACAAAAATGGGTCCTTGGGTTGTAGTTTGATGAACTTTACTCTAATTTAAAAAAAATCCATCAGATGAATAATAAAATGACCCTGAGTCTAACTGATTCATCGTTTTTTCCCCTTTGTTTCAATTCTTGCTGATGGATATGATTCCTGATGCCAAGTCTGAGCTATAAAACATACAGTTAAGCCGGGCTGTCTGCCTGGGAGAGGAGCCCCCACCTCCACCCCCCCACCTCCGTCTGCCACCTGGGGAGTTAATCCTGGAATAAAAACATCCACTTAAAGTCACTTTCCCAGTTCACTCCTCACTAAAGACTTGGGACTTGGGACCGAATCTGCCGTTTAGGAACTTCTAAAGGCCTTGGGTTGGAAATGGGATCTGTGACTGTGAGGGCTGTCAGTGAGGCACAGATGGGGGCCAAGTCCCTGCACCGTGTCCTTAACCAGGGTTGAAGTGCTAGCTTTGCTTCTCAGTGGAAAAACTGGCTTTGGCCCTGAGGTTGCCCAAGAGGTGCCGGCCACCCCAGGTCCATCCGCTCAGCCCCCTGTGCTCCCCCAGGGGAAAGCCCTTGGGGGGGGGGACTGAGGAAGGAGGCATCTCCGCACTATCACAGAACAGCGAGTTCCCGCCGGCTGCCAGGACGAGCCAGTGGCCCAGGGATGGGTCCCTCGAGCGCCTTCGCGCGGAGGGGGTCGGAAACCCCTCTGTAGGGGAAGGAGGTAGAGATCAGCAGCATTTAAAACAAAACCAAAAACACCAACATGCACACTTTGAAGGAAGTCCTGATCTAAAATTCACAGACTGCTTTAAAGAACTAAACGTCCTTGTTTTCGAGGACACAGGGTCATCGAAACTAAGTGGACTGGCTTTGCCGTAGCAGGGCTCTCCTGAGGAAGGGGCCCGCAGCTCTGATGTCTCTTCATTTTCCACGTATTCCCTGGGGCATAGGGCGCGCGCGGCGAAAACTAGCAGAAACGACAAATGTAAACGAACGCTTCTCTTTGGGAACATCCGGCGCAGGCGCCCAGAGGCGCCCAGGGAGGGTTGCCTAGCTGGGGCCGGGGCAGAAGAGCAGCGGGCTCCCCAGGGAGGTGGCATTTGAGGCAGATGTACCCGCAGGGAAAGGGGAGCGTCCAGGCACAGGGCACAGCATGGACAAAGGCACGAGGCGTGAGGAGTGTCCCGTGACAGAAGAATCTGGAAATAGTGCCAGGGGCAGATTGTGCTTTGAGGTGGTGGCTTTGAGCTCACATTCAGCTGGGCACTGGAGGATGGGAATTCTGAAAAACCATGGTGGAGGGCGTGGGACTTCTGTCAGACCCCCAGCACTGCCACCTGGGGCTATTAAGTTAATGGATTAAACATTGTCGGGGACCCACTTGTTTCCCCTCAGCCAGCCCCAGAAGTCACGGCAGATACCTCCTTGGCGGGGCCCTGTGGCTTCCAGAATCCTCCATGGGGACGGTCCCCGGCTATGGGACCATGGCAGTCTGAGGGATCCAGGAGTTAGCCCCCAAAGAAGGAATAGGAGTTGGTGGACAGACACCCCACTTCCATGCCCCTCAGGGAGGCAGTCTGAACTGTGTCCCATGCAGCCATCCTGGGGTCCCAGGAGGATTTGGCCCCATATCCCCACAATGGTATCAGCTCATTAGCACACCCTGGCCCTCTCTCCTCCCTTCCCTCACCTCACTGCAATGCCTGAGAGCACCTCCCAGACAAACTAGTTACACCCAAGCCCTGTCCCAGTCCCTGCTTTGGGGAAAAACAAAGGCAAGTATAACTTTCCCACCTGGTTCTTTCTGGATCACAAGGTGGTATCAGTTCAAATCCCAAATTCACAGGGAGGCAGGCCTGGGAGCACATATTTCCAGAGGAGCTTTTCCCCCCTCCTCCTTGCATCTACATGACAGACGAGTCTCCTCCCCTTTCTCGGATGTGTTAAAGTCCACCCTTGATAGAGGCTGTGGCCCCTGGAGGGCCCCACCTGCACCCCTATTCCCTCAGCCATCTGACCCCAAACACCTGGGTTATAAAGTTCAGCAAATAGCTAGAGGGTAGCCGCAACTCTCTGTCTGTAGACCCCTGGAGATTTCTCATGGATTTACTGAAAACCGCACGGCACTTCCCCAAAGAATTAAGCATAGAATGACCACATGATCCAGCAATTTCTCTTCCGTGCACACACCCAAAAGAACTGAAAGCAGTATTGTGAACAGATATTTGCACACCCATGTTCATAATAGTCTTACTCACAATAGCAAAGGCAGGGGCAACCCAAGTGACCATCGGTGCATGAATGGATACACAAAATGTGGTTTATACGTACAATGAAGTATTATTCGGCTTTAAAAAGGAAAGACATTCTGCCACCTGCTATAACATGGACGAACCTTGAGGACATGATGCTAAGGGAAATGCGCCAGTACACGAGACAAATGGTGCGTTATTCTGCGTCCATGAATTAGAGTTGTCAAATTCATAGAGACAAAAAGTGGAAGGGTGGTTACCAGGGACTCGAGGAGGGGGCACTGGGAGTGTTTACTGGGGACAGAGTTTCTGTTTGGGTAGATGAGAAAGTTCTGGAGAGGGATGGTGGTGCCAGTTGTATAACAATGTGAATGTATTTAGTGCCCCTGAATGGTATTCTTAAAAATGGATAAAATGGTAAGTTTTGTTATGTCTCTATCATTAGAATTAAAAATAAATAAATGAATCAGAGAATCACTCAGCTTTGTGTTTTAAAAGTTATTTGTGGGGTGCCTGGGTGGCTCAGTCATTAAGCCTCTGCCTTCGGCTTAGGGCCTGATCCCAGGGTCCTGGGATCGAGCCCCTCATCGGGCTCCCTGCTCCGGGAGCCTGCTTCTTCCTCTCCTACTCCCCCTGCTCGTGTTCCCTCGTTGGCTGTCTCTCTCTCTCTGTCAAATAAATAAATAAAATCTTTAAAAACATAAAAATAAAAATTATTTGTGGGGGCGCCTGGGTGGCTCAGATGGTTGAGTGTCCCTGATACGGACTCAGGTCTTGATCTGAGGATCAAATTCAGGCCCCCGTGCTGGGCATGCTGGGCATGGAGCGTACTTAAAAATATTTAATAAATAAACAAATACCTAAATAAGTAAATGTTATTTGTTATGTTTCATTCTTTTGGGATCCCACACCTGCCACTTTCCAGAAGCAGAGGTTCTGGGACCAGAGGGGAGGGCCCTGACGTCCCTCAGCACTCCTGCAGAGAGGCTCCCTGGCCACCCTTTCCAAAGGGAGGGTTTGATGGGTCACACGCTTGAGCCTTCACCGCACCCCACTTATTACCTCACGGCGTTGGACACGAGGTAATGATTTAATGTACCATTTCTTTCTTTCTTTGGTGACAGTCTCCCCAACTGGAATTTGAGCTCCAAGAGGGTGAGAACCACTCCTTGTTCTTACCTGAGTCTCTACTGCCCAGACCAGGAGGAATTCAGGTAGAAGTTATGTGTACCTCCCTTCCCCAAAAAACTGGTGTATGTGTCTCAGACTTTTCATGATTCGAGGACACCAGTAAGCCCTGAGCTGCTTCTGGGCCTGGAAAGCAACCTGTGGGCGGCAATGTCCTTCTAATGGAAACCGTCCAGTGGGGAAGATAAGGAAGGCTGCAGGGACGGAAGATACGGGGGACGATGGAGTGAGGGATCTATTGAGGGGCTTTGTCAATGTGCAATCCCACCGGCCTGCTCAGCACCCGTCCGGAAGTGTCAAGCAGGTAGGTGGATGAATGCTCCAGAACACATCTCAGGGATAGTACAGAGCTACATATGGAAATGGGCAGTCACACCTTTGCCATATAGATGGTTTTTAAAGGTCTTGGGGCTGGGAGAGGTCACCCAGGGAGAGGGTATGGCCCCCAAGCCCAGGTGAGGAAGCTTGGCACTTTCTGAGCTGTAGGAACCACATTTATACCACAGGGCCAACCACCCAGAACATCCCTTTTGGTGGTGGGCATTATGATCCGACAGAAGGAGCATGGAGTCTGGAACCTTAAGACTCAGGTTTCGTCTTATCTCTGCTCCTACTAGCTCCAGAGCTCCAGAGCTCCGCAATAGGTGACCTCTCCCAGTTTCCCCATTTGTAAAATTGCCTTGGGCTAAAGGACATACCTTATTTATCAACAATAAAACCGCATTCCCCCAGTGCCCTTGAGCACGGGTTTGGGGAACAATACGCCCTGTCCTGGGCCTCACCCTTTCATGGGAGAGGCCTGGAGGCAGAGAGATGTGAGTTATGAGGAAACAATGGGCAGAGTTCCAAGAATCAGGAGGGGCCACTTCAAACTCAGAGAGATTGTGAGTTGGGAAGATTTTGAACCATCTGATGATGTAAGCGTTTTATTCATTTATTTATTTTATTTATTTAAAGTAAGCTCCACACCCTACGTAGGGCTCAAACTCAGGACCCCAACATTAGGAGTCCTGGGCTCTTCCAACTGAGCCAGCCAGGCGCCCCTGAAGGAGGCATTTTAAGCACCTTTTCATAAAAAAGAAAGGTTCAGAGAAGGCAGGGAACTGCTCAAAGTCACGCAGCCTGAAAGTGGCTGAGCACACAGCCGCCTCGTGCTCCGTTATCATTAGCTTTGATGTTGACCGCCAGCCAGGGCCCGGGCGGGCAAAGCCGGCAGTACTGAGAACCCCGCCCATCCTCCTCTCCTGTCCCTGCCCCCCTCCTCCCTCACTGGTAACAGGTTTACGCCTCAGCATAAAAGGGGAGTGATCCGTGGGGAAGGTGGCTCACAGGTCAGTTTAACTTGAACGTCAGAGGTAAGACAGCCTGGGGTTGTATGGTGCTTAGAGCCTCTAATCCAGTCCCGAGAGGAGGCTGGAGCACAGACCCCGGAGCCAAACCACTTTGGTTCAAATCCTCTGTGCCTCAGTGTCCTCCCCGAGAGGAGGCTGGAGCACAGACCCCGGAGCCAAACCACATTGGTTCAAATCCTCTGTGCCTCCGTGTCCTCCTCTGTAAAATGGGGACAATAATAGTAGTCTCTGCCTGCCGGGGCTGTTGAAAAGCTTGGGTGAGTTAATACAAGCACAGGTGCTCTCTAAATGTTAACTAGGATTCTGGATCCCTTGTGCCGACCTGCCTCCCTTGCTTCACCTGGGCCCCGGGCAGCTGCATCCAGGTTCTGCCCTACTTAGACCGTGGCGATGTCAGGCCTGCAACCGGAGCCAGCTCCCCAGGGACGACAGTGACCATGGGATCGTTTCCAGGAGCTAATGAATTCTTCAAACCCCTGGGGCTTGTTGGCACACTGCCGCTTCAACCCTCTGAAGGCTGTCCTGGTTCTGCCTCCGTGGGCAGGCGGGCCCAAAAAAGGGCCTACTGAAAAGTGACCCATCCAAGCCTGACGCTTCTCTGCTTCAGCGACAGTTTGGGGACCCAAAGTGGGGACCCACATCCATCTGCATGTCTACCCTGAGCTGCCGGGACTCCAGACCTGTTCTGCGCCCTTTGTCTACCAACTTCTGCATTGTCTTCCAGGAAGCCAGAGAGAGCTGTTATTTCTCAAAATACTGTCAGGTGCACCTGGGGTGAAGCCTCCCCGAGAAAAAGAGCTCTCCCCCACTTGGTGTTGTCTTCTCTACAAGACAGCAGCCCCAGGCAGGCAGGACTCCGTGAGGCCCAACCACCACGGACGCCCCCTGCCATACTCAGGTCTGCAACAGAGGGGAGGGAGGGGGGGTCAGTATTGGTCACGTGAACCAATGAATGGGTGGTGTCAACCCCATCTCTCTCTCCGCTTTGCCCTCCCTCCCTCCATGGCTGGAAGCCACTGTGGGTCCAGTCACTGTTGCCTCTCCCGGTGGGTGGACCACATCCACGTCGATGCTCCTGGCCCGGCACCCCTCCGGGTTCAGTGCTGTCGGGCTGAGGAGAGCAACGGGCATCTCCTCAGGTCAGGGCCACACGCTGTGGACAAGAACCCAGACCTCACTTCCTCTGCTGAGGGTCCTCAAAGATTCCTGCACCATAGCCTTTCCCGACTGCCAGCCACCTCCCCCCCGGTAATGCGGCTTCACTTCATACTGAGGGGGCGCGGAGCCCAAAGCATGACAGTAACACAGCTCCTGTTTCCTGCACTTTCTGGGCCCAGACACAGTCACCTCACGTCATCCTCACCACAGCCCCGCCTGGCGGGTGCCGTACCTTCATATCCTTTCGCAGTGGGGGAAACAGGTGCTCCGGGAGGCTGACTTGTCCAAGGCTCTGGGATTTGAACCCGCAGGCCTGACGCCTTCTCACTTGGGCCTCAGCTTGGCGGGGGAGCCCTCGCACTCTGCAGGCTGGGGTAGCTGACTTAGGCTCTCCCAAGCTCGGGCTGCTCATCGGCGAAAGGGGGGTAACGAGAGCCCATGGCTCCTAGGAGGACCTGGCCCTGGCCCTGGCCTGGCGGATGCCCCGCCTGCCCCCCTTGCTGGAGGAGGAAATGAACCAGCAGCCCCGTCCCTCACCCACAACTCCAAAATCCAAAAAGCCCTGAAGACAAGAGGCTACCGTCCGCAGCATCTGAACCTGACGCGACTCCGCCTTGTTTGGTAGTCAACCCTGATCTTGCCTGACCATGAGGCTGTTCACAGCGTGCTTTTAAGTCCCTCGAAGTATAACTATTCAAAACTGTTCCGTGCTGGAAGAGGGACTGATGTCCTGCGGGTAGCCTCTAGCCTATAGGCTCTGAAGTCATCAGAACAGCTCTGACTCGTGAAACACAGCCCCGGGGGTTTGGGAAAAGGGGTTGTGTTTATGCATCCTCCTCTCGAGGGTGGCATACAGCAGGTGCTCAATAAATGACAGTTCTCCCTTCTAGGATTAGACAGCTCTGTAACCTCATTCTTGCCAGCCCACTCCGCTCTTCCGTATTGGAAACAAGGCTTCCTGTGCATTTCAATGGCTGCGAATGGGTCTGAGTACGAATTCGGGGAATAATGTCCTTGTGCTCAGTACTGACAGCAGACAGGGCTCTGAGCCCTTCCGTGTCGCTGGGTGGTTACGCCCATGCCCTCCCACCAGAGCTGTTCAAATGCCAGCTCTGCCACTTGCTAGCCAGGCCTCCTGTTTGACATCTCTGTGATAGAGTGAATGCGGATACGGTCACAGCTCCAACTCAAAGAGGCCTCGCAGGACAGAGAACGGTGCCCAGCACACATTCAGTGTTAGCAGAACTATTGCTATTCATCTCCATTCCCAGCATGTACCGTAACTGGCATGGAGAGATGAAGTCACTTGGTAGTTTGGCACCAGGGCTCACACTATGCTCTACTGGGCTCAGAAGCCGGGACACGGAAGCGTGGAACGGAAGGACAAGGGAGGAAGAAGGGCAGGGCCTGTCTGACCGGTCAGGCAGTCCGGTTACAAGTGCCACGGGTTAATATCCAGTCTCTGTCAAGTTCCAAGTGTTACTGAAAATATATCGGAGTCGACATTAGACTGAAGATGCTGATGGGGCTCAGGGCAGGTCGCCCGAAAATATGCCACTTTGACATGTTGATTATTTAGAATTAAAGTTACTTAAGAAGCAGCTGGTGCATGAAGGACACTCTGACGCTTCTCTGTCCCCCTGAAAGCAGGAAATAATCTCTCATGTGAAAGTTACCCTCCCTGTACCAGGAGAAAGAAAGACATTCTGGGCTGAGAATGCCATATAAACAAACCTTGGTACTTCCTCTCCAATTTCTACCCCAAGCCCAAACCCCTTTGTCTTATCAGTGTTTCACGAATTTTATTGTTTCTTTGTCCAAAAGGTATGAAACCTACCTGCTTGGGTCACTTCTCTGGGTCTAATATGGCAGGGCCCCCATACATATGAAATTCAATTAAATTGTTTTTCTCCTGTTAATCTCTCTTTGATTATAGGGGGTGTCTCAGCCAAGAACCTAGAAGGGTAGAAGTAAATTTATTTTTCCTCCCCCACAGTGCACTCCTCCTAAGAAATGAACAGGGAACCATGGGGGCAGGGACAACGGGCTCACAATGAGCTTGGACAAACAGGTTCCAGCCTGGCGGGCCTGAAGAGGGTAACTCACCCGCAATGGCTTATCCTTGCAGGAGCAGGGACAACACAGGCCTTTCATTAGGGAGAGGGCTGGGTTACAGAGCCTCATTTGGACCGTGGCAGAAACTTGGCTCAGGCTGGATCTCTTAAGAAGAAACAAAAAGAGGGAGAGCAGCAGCCTGCTGGGCATTTGTCCTTTGCCCCCCACCGGACCCTGGGCAGACAGAGGCCTTGAATGTCAGCTCACTCTGGGTGAGGCCTTTAAGGAGAAACCAGCCCTGTTCCGGCCTTAGGCTCAATGAGAAACTGAAATGCTCCTTACAATTCCCCTCAAAGATCTGAAATCCCAGCCCTTCGGGGTGCGGTGGAAGACGTGTTTTCCCAGTAGGGGGCAGGCAGCTGACAGCTTTGCAGAAAAACAAGAATTAAAGAAGCAATTAGAGGTTTGACAACCAATAATCAGAGGAAGAAAGCAAGAAGAAACCAGCAACAGGTCAACAGGAAGCCTCAGGCCCTTCAAAAATTCAAACAGTTGCAGAAAACCCAAACAAGCCTCTCCTCCTTCACCTACCAAGCCTGGGAGTGGTGGCTTAAATGGGGTAGCGTCTAAGTGGGGCTGCCTGTATAACCGCGGGTCTGCACCCTTCCTCATCCCTCAACCTGATATGTTCTACCTATATTTATACATGGATTCTGCTTCGCTTTTTTCCTTTCCAATCAACTTTCTTGAGATATAATTTACATACAATAAAATGCACCTATTTTACTGAATTTTGACAAATACCTATACCCTGATCAGGATAGAGGACATTTTCATCACCCTAAGAAGTTCTTTTGGCCTCTTTGCAGTCAGTCCCCTTCCCATTCCTATGCCTCAGCCACAGACATTGACTGATCTGCTCTCTCTCACACTCTCTGTACAGTTTTGCCTTTTCTAGATTTTCATATAAATGGAATTATGTATTCCTTTATGTCTGGCTTCTTTGTTATTGTTGTCGTTCAGATTCTGTTGGAAATAGAATTTTTAAAAAATTTTGTATTGAAAAAAATAATATAAAATAAATAAAAATTTCATATTGAAGCTGTTTGCTGCTAGCAAAAGTTATTTCTTTCTGCTATATTGACCTTCTCTCTTAGGATCTTACTAAATTCACTAACTAGTTCTAGCATTTGTTACACAGATGCCTTAGGATTTCCTAGTAAACTATGACATCATCTGCGACTAAAGACAGTTTTCCTTCTTCCTTTCTGATCTTTATATCTTGTATTTATTTTTCTTGCCTTATTGCAGTGACTGGGACCTCTAGTACCATAGTGAATAAGTGGTAAGAGTAGACATCTTTTCTTGTTGCTGATCTTTTTTTTTTTTTTTTAAAGATTTTATTTATTTATTTGACAGAGATAGAGACAGCCAGCGAGAGAGGGAACACAAGCAGGGGGAGTGGGAGAGGAAGAAGCAGGCTCATAGCAGAGGAGCCTGATGTGGGGCTCGATCCCATAACGCCGGGATCACGCCCTGAGCCGAAGGCAGATGCTTAACCACTGTGCCACCCAGGCGCCCCTGTTGCTGATCTTAGGGAGGTAGTCAATNATCCCATAACGCCGGGATCACGCCCTGAGCCGAAGGCAGAAGCTTAACCACTGTGCCACCCAGGCGCCCCTGTTGCTGATCTTAGGGAGGTAGTCAAGCCATCTTTTACCACCAAGTATGATGTTAGCTATAGATTTATTGTAGACGCCTTTTATCAGGTAGAGAAATTCCTTCTTAATCCTGGTTTGCTGAGAGCTTTTTCCAGGAATGGGTATTCAGTTTTGTCAAATGTTTTTCTGCGTCTATTGACATGATCTTCTGGTTCTTCTTTTTTATTCTGTTCGTATGCTGAATTACATTGATTGACTTTCAAATGTTAAACCAATCTCTCATTCCGGGGACATACCTCATCTGGTCATGATGTATAATCCTTTTTGTGTATTGCTGGACTTTAGTGCTACTATTCCAGTAAGGATTTTTATCCATTTTAGTCCCTGATGTACACCCAGAGCCTAGAAAACAACCTTAAACAGAACAAATATTCAATAAATATGTGTTGAATAAATGAATTAAACATCTTCCTCAGTGTGGGGGGTCAAAGGATGTGCCCATTTCAACATTTTGGCAAAATGTCCAGACTTCCTTCTGAAAATGTCGTCCAGTCTTCACTCCCACCAACACATAAGCCGGGGAATGAATGCTGGTGCTGCTCTCTGGCTTTACAGAAAAGCTGATTGTTGAGCTGGTGAGGAGGTCCAGCAGAGGAAGGGGGCATCCTAGGCAACAACATGTTCCAAAGCACAGAGGCATGAAGATCATTGCATCAGCCACTAGCTGGCTGTGTAACCTTGGACAAATTTGTCCTGCTTATCCATAAAACAGGAACGAAAACAACAGGGCTGCCAAACATTGTGAGTATCCAATGAGGTAATACATGTGAAAGACCTTGGAAAAGCTCTAACACGAAGGCAGCGTTACTATTAACAAAGAGGTGGGGAGGCTTGTTCATGCATCCTGCATAGCCCAGACTAGCTTAGCAAAAGCAGGCAAGAGCATGGGTGCTGCCTTGGTGATAGAAGCCTATGTCCCAAACTCAGTCACCTCCATGAGAGCAGCCAATAGGTAGGGCTCTGCTCCAAGGATGGCATCTCCCTGGGTTAGGACCCTGCCCAGATGCACTGGTTAACAGGGTCCTGTTACTCTCCCCTTCCTTGTATTCATGGCCTCATAAATCATCTTCAGCTAAGACCAACGCCGACTTCACCAGCAGCTAAAGCAAGGGATTTGGGAGATCTGGGAACCACAAACTCACTTTTTTTTCTTTCCTGTTTGCCTTCTTTCCTTCCTTTTCTCTTTTTTCCCATATCATGGAGCACTAGTGTGCCTTTTCCCCGTCGTAAGCCTGGGAGTAATGGTTTTAATATGGAGTTTTCACTGCGTTTGTGTTTTGGATGACTGCTCCTAAGAGCTGTTTTTAAAGAGTCCCAGCAATCAAATACCTAGCTCTTGTGTTTGCGCACAATTTCCCTTCTGCTTAAGCTCTCTTTGTGTTTACACACTGGACATCTAGCAGTTTGGTCTGATCAAGGTACTGCTTTTAGCAGCTCTGGAGATTGAAAACACAGGGCTGGTATGTTCTGTATCTTGTGCCTCTGGAGGGGGATGGGAGTGGGGGATGACAGACTAGGGGGTAAAAGGGGTGGCCTGTGAGAGCAGGCAGATTTTTTTGCTACAAAGTAGCCGCTTGAAAACTTCCAGCAGCAGTAAGGGCAGGAACACAGAGAAGGAGATGGCTTCGGGAGAATTTCAGGAGATGGAAGTGCCAGGTGAGTGATGGGCTGCTGAGAAAAGGGGGTGAGGACAGAGTCCACCGTCACAGGAAAGTTTCTGGTGTTAGTGGCTATGCAGATGGTGGTGTCACCACCAGGATAGGAAATACACAGGCAGGGCAGGTGTGTGTGTGGGGGGGAAGAATGGAAAGATGAGTTTAGTTCGGGACATTTATTCATTACGTTCTCGGGCATTACTAGCGGCAGGTGCCTTGCCAGGTGCCTTGCCGGGAACAAACAAAGAAAGAAAGAAGATCCCCGCTCTCCTGAAGCTTACACTTCAGGGGTAAAAGGTCAGCTTAAGGGAATAAATCAACAAAGTGACTGCAGGAGCCTATGTGAGAATATTAAATGGAATCATGTGATAGTGTGCTGCAGGGTGGCCAGGGAAGGCCTGCCTGTCAGACCTGGAGGTAAAATGCCAGGCTGAGAATGACAGCGACCCAAGGACATGCAAGTAGAGAAGCAGCTTGACTGTACAAGCTTGGAGCTCAGAAGTCTGGGTCGCAGATGATCAGAAAGGATAGACCAAACGCGTTTTTGTAGAATCATAGAAAAATAAAAAATACACATTATACTAGGGGTACACGGGGCGGGGTGGGGGGGTCGAGGCTGTTTTGATTATGTGTTTTCCCTAAGCTGGTTGAGTACAGAGCTGTGAGACGTAATCTGTAATTTCTACACCCTTTTGCACATGGTATCACAAAAAGTAAACGGAACTAAAAATAGACTAGGAAATGAGAGGCAAGTCCAGGCCCTGGGTCTCCCTAGGTTTTGGCAAGCCGGGTTTCTCCGCATCAGAGCGGGGACCAGGCAGCCTCGGCCTGTTCTCGCTCCCGGCGCATTGGCCCAGGCCGGCCCCGCCCAGCCGTGCGCTCTGAGCGGACGCCCGCCCAAACTGCGCAGTCGCCCCGCCCACGTCCGACGCCGGCCAATGGGCGCACGAGATCCGGGCCCACACCCCCGCCGCGCACCGCCCCGGACTCGCGCAGCCGCGTGACGACACGGCCCGGCCCCCGCCACGTGACGGCCGCGCGCCGGGCTCTGGCTGGTGTTGGGCTCGCGCCGCAGAGGCCGGT
>NC_048228.1:6796002-6815555 GCF_002007445.2 Ailuropoda melanoleuca
GCAGGGTGTCGGGGCGCGCGCGTATGGAGGCGGCGCCGGCAGCCGCCTGAGGGCAGCGGGGCGAGCGGAGCGGGCCTTCTCGCGCATCCCTCCAGCGACCTCGTGCCCGCGGCACCCGGCGGCGGCGGAGCCGGCGCGGCCATGGCGACGGGCACTCAGCAGAAGGAGAACACGCTGCTTCACCTCTTCGCCGGCGGGTGAGCGTCCTGGGCGGACCCCGCGCCCCCTACCCCGACCCCGCTCTCCCACCCCGCGCCCTCGGGCGCCCCGGCGGCTTACCGCCCTCCCCTGGGCGGGAGCGCTGGCTCCCGGAGGAGGAAGTCCCACCGGTGTGGGGAGGCCCCGGGGGCACGGGCCTTCCCCTGCCCCGGGCCGCATCCCCGGAGGCTGGTTTTACCCGGCGCCCGCCGCGCCCCCACGCCCATTCTCTCACGCGGCGTCTCCTGCTTTTTCTCCATTTAAACAATTAGAGGCTGATATGACGAGTGTCGCTCGGGGGCGGTCCTGCCTGGCCACTGTGGCTCGGTCCGCCCCACATCCTCTCAGCTGGCCGCCTTGGTCGTACTGCACTCGGCTGTCCTTCTGCCTGGATTGTGCATCAGGGCCTCTTTCCGAAGGCCCTGGGCAGTCTCGTGAATCCTGGGGGGAGGGGGACTTTCTCGGGGTAGCGCAGCGGCGAGTTCAGACAGTCTGGAGGGCTGCGGGTGTTGGACTTCGGCAGGGGCTTGGAAAGCGCTGGCGAACCGTGATGCTGGCCAGCAAGCAACCTGTGGGAGGGCAACTGGGGGACGTGGGGGGGTAGGGGATGAGGTCAGGAAGGTGTGTTGAAATGCTTCTCAGGGCGCCTGGGTGGCTCAGTTGGTTGAGCGTCTGCCTTCGGCTCAGGTGGTCATCCCAGAGCCCTAGGATGGAGCCCCACATCCGGCTGTCTGCTCAGCGGGGAGTCTGCTTCTGCTGCTGCCTGCCTGCTTCTGCACGCTCGCTCCCTCCCTGTCTTTCTCTGTCAGATAAGTGAATCTTAAAAGAAATGCCTCTCACCTGCTAGTGGACGCATCCACCTTAAGATGTGCCCTGTGTTTGAGAGCTGCATTTTTTTGATCATCATGCACCTGGTATTTTTCAGTGGCGACAACGCATTTTTAGGGAAGTTGGGTGGTAGGGGGTTTAGGAGGGGAGCTGACTTTTTGTTTCTGGAGAAAATAGTAGTGAAAATGAGTATTAGTAATTTTCTTTTAATACAGCCAGTGGCTTTGGTTCCTTCTGGAGTGTTCCAGGTATTTTGTCTTATTTGAGGACCTCACAAGCCTGGCACAGCAATTTTTTTTAAGTGTAGGACATTCTGCATAAAATAGAATGTATTCTGAATTATCATCTTGAGTATTTTAAATGCAGCTTTGACTGAGGTATGTTCTTTATTACAAATGAGTAATGGTTGAGAACTTACCTGCAAAATAACTATGATGAAAGTGTTTGTACTTCTAATTGTAGGTGATCACCCACTCTGTTTCTCCAACCAAAAATTTGGTGCTTCATACATAGGGAGAATTTCTCATTCATCTCTTCCCTGTCATTCCCTCTTTAGCCTTTCACTTCATCTCCCAGTGTTTCCTGAAAGTCACAGGGGAGGGGGGAAGCATTCCTAAATTAATCCAGTATATTAATTGGTCATTCTGGGGAATTGTAAACAAGTTGGCCGCGTTAGTCATTTCTCAAGCCAAGAAGGGTAACTTAAAAATGATTTTATACTCCATGATTATGATTCCATGTTGTAAGTGAGGTGGGCTTTTAAAAAATTCTTTGTATTCCAGACTAATAAGAGTTACCTGCTCGGGAGCAGCCTCCGTGAGGCTTGCTGCATAATCCATTGCCCTGTCTTGATGAAATCTCCCTACCCGCCCTTCACAGTGCCCTCTGGCTGCTAATTCACTACTGAGCAGCAGCCTCTTAACTTGTGATGGGGGAAAACTGCAGTAGCCGGGACTGATTAGAATGTACAGGGTTTATTAGGTGGTGCCTGAAGCCATTTGTATTTAATAGGTTCCTTCTTCAGCAGCAGCTCAGGATTACTTGCAGATACTCAGGAAAGAAAATAAATCTTTGAACAGGATGCTTTCCGTACTCTGAAATTGGATTTTGATTCATTCCCACTAGCCTAGAATATATCACTTCCATTTCTTTTAGGGAAGAGCATTAAAAGGAGCTAAGTATTGAGTGCTTCGTATATCATATAGTTCAAAATCAGTAAACCCAGTGGTCCCACCTGGTCCGATGCCAGACGCACTGCTTTGCTCTAAGTAACTAGTTCCCACTGTTGTTACGCTGGCATCTTTCCAGCAAACTGAAATTCACGGTCTTTGAAAAGAAGTCAGAGCCCTTTGTTTGTAGATTTGTCATATTTCTCCTGTTTGTTGAATAGCCATTGGAAACTAACATCAAGCAAGTTTTTAATGCTATCACTAATTAATACTGAATAATGATTTTTAGCAGGTGTAAGAGGCTTAGGAGTCGTTGAAAATTAATTTTAGAGCCTGGGAAATAAAAACTACACCCAAACTACTCCTAGTCTTTTAAAAATTCTTAAAATTTTTTTTTAAAGACAGTTTCTTGGGCTCTTTGCAAAGGCAAAAATACTCTTTTAATCTCTAATAGTCATCTTTTCAACACTGTTACCCTTGAAGTGAACTGGAGGAAAAACCACCCACAAATCAACACCTAAAAAAAGCACTTTAGGAAAGGTTCTATGGGAGCGCCTGGGTGGCTCAGTCGTTAAGCGTCCGCGTTCGGCTCAGGGCGTGATCCCGGCGTTCTGGGATCAAGCCCCACATCAGGCTCCTCTGCTGTGAGCCTGCTTCTTCCTCTCCTACTCCCCCTGCTTGTGTTCCCTCTCTTGCTGGCTATCTCTGTCAAATAAATAAAATCTTAAAAAAAAAAAAAAGGTTCTATGCATGTGTGTATGTACCAAATGTAATTCCATAGCTACTTTTAAAATAGGCTCCTAGTCTTCAAATTGCTTTCTTCTTAGAAGACATTATGGCATCATGCTAGTGAATTTTCTAAGTATACCTTTAATCAATCCTTGCTGTTCAGTGGTTACAATGAAGAAGGCAAACAGTTTCCAAGCCCAGGGACTGGAATGTGGAGTGAGGATGTTATACTAGTTTTATGATAGGGCTGCCTAACTTATTCTGATGACATAATTTGTATTTAATCTCGTTTCTGATTTCTTGCCAACATATATAACTGGATATCCTTACAGGTACCGGTGTATTTCTCTGATTACTTCCTTAGGATCAACCGTTAATGGTGTAGTCACTGAGTCAAAACACATTTTTAAGGCTTCTGATACCTCCCAGCACTTTCGTAACCAGTTCTTAGGGTGTGTTACTTCTTCATCAGCAAACACCATTCACTTGATGTTGATTTTTAGTATCTTTAGGGATTCTGCTGTTTTCTTCTTTCTTCCCTCCTGTCCCAAAATCTGGGCAATATTGTTGTCAAAATAAAAAACATACTCAAACTTTCTTGAGTTCCTTTTCTACTGTTTTTTAAAGATTTTATTTACTTATTTGACAGAGATAGAGATAGCCAGCAAGAGAGGGAACACAAGCAGGGGGAGTGGGAGAGGAAGAAGCAGGCTCCCAGCAGAGGAGCCTGATGTGGGGCTCGATCCCAGAACGCCGGGATCACGCCCTGAGCCGAAGGCAGACGCTTAACCGCTGTGCCACCCAGGTGCCCCCTTTTCTACTGTTCAGGCTCTCTCAGAGAGACACTGAAATCCTCTGAAGTAGCCCTTCTGGGACTAGACCTTATGTCTGTTAAGAAAAATTCTGGGGGCGCCTGGGTGGCTCAGTCGTTAAGCATCTGCCTTGGGCTCAGGGCGTGATCCCAGAGTCCTGGGATCGAGCCCCACATCAGGCTCCTCTGCTGGGAGCCTGCTTCTTCCTCTCCTACTCCCCCTGCTTGTGTTCCCTCCCTCACTGGCTGTCTCTCTCTCTGTCAAATAAATAAAATCTTTAAAAAAAAAATAGAAAAATTCTTTAAACTTTCCTTCTCAAATGTCTTGGGGTTCTGGTAGTCCATGTAGTGTTAGTGACACCCTTCACCTGCTGAACAGTAGTGACAGCCAGGTGACAACTTAGTAGACTTGCTCAGCACCTGAAGTAGCTGGGCTAAGCTGGACTGGAGTTGAAGGTAGACACATGGATTATATGCTTTTGTGCTATTTCTGTGGCATGATTTTTTCTTTTGTCATCAAATATACTCACATAGCTTTTTTTTTTTTTTAAGATTTTATTTATTTGACAGAGATAGAGACAGCTAGCGAGAGAGGGAACACAAGCAGGGGGAGTGGGAGAGGAAGAAGCAGGCTCATAGCGGAGGAGCCGGATGTGGGGCTCGATTCACAACACCGGGATCATGCCCTGAGCTGAAGGCAGACGCTTAATCGCTGTGCCACCCAAGCGCCCCTCACATAGCTTTTAAAATGTATTTTATGGGAACATGGTATGTCTTTAAGGTTTTAAAATACATAATCCAAGATACTTTCAAGATTCAGTGTTTCGTGCCCTCCCCCCATTATGGACACCTATCACCTGGTACACTTCTGTACTGTGCTTGTCTCTACAAATGTAATTTGTGTCAGCTAATGGTTACTTTGGGAGTGTTAGTCTCATGTCCATGTATTTGCCAGGGGAGCAAGGCAGAGAAGATGCAAGGCTTAACTGAAATGCTTTAAGAAATTTTGGTAAGACAAGTATAGTGTGCACATAATATTTTATATAGGGCTTATGTATATCAGGAATCTAAGTTGACTTTTATTTCATCGGTGTATTTTTTATATGTGACAACCATTTTTAAATGCTGTGTGATGTTTGTATGAAAGAGTCCCGCCAGCAGTAAGCTTCCTATAATAGCGGCCATGTCTGTTTTCATCGTTGGTACATCTTAAGTACAGTGTTAACACTTGTTACAGATGCTTAAACAATACTTGTTTAATGATTAACTAAGTGAATAAAAGGTAGTGTGTGTCTTATCTGGGCCTTTAGATTTATGTGGCCTGTTAAATTGTCCCAAATAAAGAGAAGCGGTACTTTGATTATGAGTTGTGAACATGGGTCTACATGAAGATTTGCTGAAACTATATTGGCATAAGGTAACATTATTTTGGATTTGTGTGTTTGTGAAAAATAATGATTCTCTTCAGGTTTGGAAAGTACTATAGGGTTTCTTTATTCATTCGTAGGTTGGTATTTAAATTTTCTTTCTAAACGAGGTAGAATATAGGAAATAGAATCTAAAAGGTAGTTAGTTGCATAGAAACTAGGCATTTTGCTTTGGCTGTGTAAATACAGAATTTGCATAATCAAAATCTTCTAAGCCCTATGCCAGGTATTCAAATAAGGCATTCTAGAAAATTATAAAGAGGCACTAGTGTTTTCGAGTAGTGACTGTAGAGTTAGAAGATGAAAGGGGGAATTACTGAGAACTCCGTAGATTGGGATCACAGGTTGTCTCAGTATCATTTGTTGGTGGAATCCATGTTGTAGTTACGTGTAAGTTGTGCATCTGGAAAACAGTTTACCACCAACTGGGTTTCAGTTAAAATAAAGAGCACATCGGTCTTGGCCCTAGTGCCTAAGATGAGTGACTGTATATATAGAAAACAGATCTTGTTGAAAATATCTAGTTTTTGAAAGGTGATAAGAGATCCAAGTCTGTATGTTGTGGTAGTGGTAGTCTAGCTTTGTTCTGCTATAAACTGGAGGAGAGGAGCCTAATCCATCGGGGTAGGGGGTATATCAAGTAAGGCTGAGGTGGGTAAAAAGAAAAGATTAAGTCCATGTTTATGTACTAAACACATGACTTCAATTCTGGGAAGAAGGAATGAGAGAAAGTGGGGGGGGCATTCAGGAATAAGTATTAAGAGTGGGAAAAGGCACAGAAAAATCCAGGTAATAGATTTTTTTAGAAAATTGGGCAAATAGATTTCAGAGAGCGACTCTTAGACTGCTCCCAGACATGTAATGTAATGGCTTGCTGTTCATGGTCTTTCTGCTACTCTGTTCAAACCCTTTCCATGGTTTCACTGAGTGGACTACCCCACAGAGAGTTCTCTCTGAACTCCGGCATCAGTGGTTAGAGCCGCATTACCTTAGGAGCAAAATTACCTTAACATCGAGGGCGTTTCCTCATAGCTGTTGGAAACAAAGCTTACTAGTATCATGAGTCCTAACTACTTTTTGGAAGATTATTGATAATAGTAAAATTCTGTAAGTGCTTTCTTGGAAAGTGAGGGTGTAAATTTTTTTTATTGACTAAGCTTATTTAGGAGGCTTTCGTTTGTAAGTAATAAAAACTCACTTCCAACTGGCTTATTGGCACATATACCTAAATTCTAGAGAGAGAACAGGCTTTGGTGAGGACTTATTTAAATGGCTCAGCAGTGTTACTGTGGGACCCCTTATTGATTCCCCTGTTCCAGAAATAATCTGCATGATTCCAAGATGAGTCCGTGCTTGGATATGGAACGGCTTCCAGCAGCTCCTAGTGTTTCTCCACCATTGAAAAGTCTTACGCTTAATGCTTAATCTGATTGGACCGACTTGGACATGCACCCATCTCTAAACCGGTCACTGCTCCCAGGAGATTATGCCATTTATTTTGGGCTGAATCATGTGCCCATCTCTGAACAGATGACATGGCAACATTGATGGTATTATGTTGATTAAATGAGTCAGGGCTAAAACTAGAAATGGGTTCAAAATTATCCAAACTATATGACTTAATAAATTTGAGGTCTTGTTAAGACAGAGGAGGAGGGGAATGGATGCTGGGGAGGCAACCCTTAGTGCCCTCCACATTGGTTCTACTGCCTTCAAATAGATGGTCTGTTTTATTGCTCTAGAACAGAGGTTCTCAACCTTGGCCAGATAATTGTTTGGGGGAGGGGCAGGGTAATACTGTGTGGTTTCCTGTGCATCCGGTGTACCATGTTTAGCAGCAACCCTGGTCTCTACCCACTAGATGCTAGTACCTTCTCTCCCAATAGCAATAACCAAGAATGTCTCCAGACATTACCAAATGTCATTGGGGTTGAGGCCTAACTGCCACAGTTGAGAACTACTGGTCTAGAGTAGTGCTCTGCAGACTTTGATCACACAGTCCTATGATTAAAGTGTTAATGCATATCGGCTTATATGTATATTTATATTACCTAATTCATTTTATATATAGTAAAGCATATACACAAAATAGAAATTAGAATGAAGGGGATAAACAGAAGGGGGAATAAACCACTAAAGACTATGGACTCTGGGAAAAAAACTGAGGGCTTCAGAGGGGAGGGGGGTGGGGTGTGGGCTAGGCCGGTGATGGGTATTAAGGAGGGCACATATTGCATGGAGCACTGGGTGTTATACACAAACAATGAATCATGGAACACTGCATCAAAAACTAAGGATGTACTGTATGGTAACTAACGTAACATAATAAAAAATTTTAAAAAATAGAAATTAAATGGTAGAGATTATAAATGAGTTGAAATTTTATTTTTTTCTGTAATTTTTCCCCCCTCTATCCAGTATTCCATTGCACACACTTCAGAATATATCCCCCACTTTGGACACACGTGGTCTGAAATACTGGTATCCAGTCAGACTTACTTTCCCAGCAACGTGATGCCAATACTGTCACCATGAATTGGATGTTGGATGGGACTTTTCCTGTTGGCCGTGCACTGGCTGCTGTGGCCCTTAGCTGAACCAAGAAGACTCTACCCTAAGACATAGGTGGCAGAATCTGACTGCCATTGACTGCTTCACCCCAGCCTGTATATACAGAGCAGACGGGTTATAGTTGACAGCACCGTGGCACGTGGAGTATTGAGAGAGGGGTTTGCTGTCACTATCCCGTACCCTGTTCCCAGTCTCTACCGGTCTGGGCTGTAAATTAAAGGACCTTGCAAGGATGAAAGACTGGTACCTGGGAGGCTGCTGCATTAGCCCACGCCAGCTGGATGAGAAGGAGCTGGGTGGTGTGCTTAGGACAGACATGGGGGTGACTTGCCACCAAGCGCCAATTTTGCTGCCTCCTAACGGATATAGAAGAGTACTCTAGTGGGCCCATTGGTTTGGTGTCAAGGAGCATGGGGACCAGAGGAAGGAAAGACACCTAGTGCTGTCCACAGGGTTCCCAGGCAGGTGAGGCTGAAAAGAAATTGCAGGATGGACTGCTGGTGGGACCAGTATGGGGGTTCCCAGTGAGCTTGAATGCCACTCCAAGAAGGCGTGCGCACCATCTACACTGAAATCATAACATTTGCCAAGGCTATTAATACAACACAGAGCCAGGTGGACCCACAGCAAGACAGAAGCCAATTACATAAGACCACTTCACTCCTCTGTGTCCTCATGCCTGGAGAACCCTTAAAAGAAGGGAAGAAAAAGAGCAGACCAAGACCCCTCAAGCCATACTTCTAGCTGGCAGTGCTGGGGGAAGTTTTGAATGAGATGTGAGATTGAAGTTTTAGAGCGGCCTGAATTTGAAGACCTGGAAGTTACCAGAAATCTGGCTTTGGTGTCATTGCTAAGAAAGGGGGAATTCAGTAGAGGACAACTGAATAGCAGAGATGGGGGAGGACTGGCAGACAGAGCTAATGTCTTTTTTGGAATTGAGACTCACAAAAAGCTCAGTTAATAACTACTGCCCAGAGTCACGGTGGACAGGGCTTTATCTGAGCTGAGTGACCACGGTAAGGAGCCAAGCTAATAACGAAGGTTGTTTTTGTATCAAAGAATTGAGAATTGACGATAACGTTTTTCTACAAACAATCTAATTTGTTACAATCACAAGTGGTTTGGACCCAGCGTGATTAAGTATTTTTAGAAAAACTTGGAAAGCCAATTCAGAGAAGTCCATATTTCTATTCATACTCCCAGACTGATGAACGTCTTATACATGCTGGTTTATGGAGAAAGAAAAAACAGTTGAGCTGAAAGATACTTTAAAAATTCTGCTGTGGGACGCCTGGGTGGCTCAGCTGGTTACGTGTCTGCCTTAGGTCATGATCCCGGGGTCCTGGGATCAAGTCCTGCATCAGGCTCCCTGCTCATCGGGGAGCCTACTTCTCCCTCTACCTGCCGCTCCCTCTGTACGTTCTCTCTCTCTCTCTGACAAATAAAGTCTTAAAAAATAAATAAATAAACAAAAATTCTGCTATGAAATGTTTTAAATTTCAGGAAGAATTTTGTCTAGAAGTTTCAGTTTAGTTAGAACTTCTTTCCTTCTAATTGGGTATTTTGGTGACGATGTATCCAACATAGCTTAATAACTTTAAGTATTTTTTAATGAATTAAAAAATGATTTAAAATGACTGGAAATCGTTGCTTGTTTCTCATCTAAGTTTTCTGGTAGGTAGGGAGGGGCTCTCCTGCTGAAGAGTTACTTCTTACACTGGTTACGGTTGGCCGTGTTTTCCCCGTTTTGTCATTTCTTGTAACACTGAGGCAGCACCACTCTGTCTTCTATAAGAGGTGCCTGAGAGTGCCTTAGTTTGTCCCCTGGTGAGTGGTCTAGAAGGCCAGCCCAGACTTTTCACCACCGCCGCCCCCCGCTCCTGCCATGGGCCCAGGGTATAACATACACGCGGGTGCGTGGTAGTAAGTGTGGTCTGCCAGCCTCAGAGAGCTCGCTGCCTTGCTGTCAGTAGGGCACTTGCATTGTGGGGCAGGCATACCGTCCAGCGGGTCATCCTTTGATCAGTGGTATGGATTTGGTTGATGGTTGGCCAGAGTGAGGAATGTAACTGACATGGGGACAAAGCAAAGGTGGTTGACCTATGTCATGTTTGAACTTGTTGACTTTCTTATGAAAGACTACCCAGAAGTTCTGTTCTTTATCAGCAGTGTGGAATCCTGGTATTGAACATAAATAAATTTCAGATACTTTTTTTTATCTTACTCTGGAGTGTGTGAGTTTTCTAATGTTTTTAAATATTAAACCTTTTAAGCACATGGTTATTTTTCTAATAGGTAAGGGTAATTTATTTCATGTGAATGGACATGAGTTAGTTAATTTTTACCTTTTTTTAAACACTCTCCACTATGTCCCATTTTCTTTAGACGTATTCTAGTGCTTAGTAAATTAGGCGGACCAGTATTCAGTTAGGCTCACAAATTCTCCTTGGTGCAGAAGAATACAGAGATTTGTTTGTTTATTTATTAAGATTTTCGTTATCTGAGAGAGCAAGAGTGCACATGAGCTGGGAGGGGCAGAGGGAGAGGAAGAAGCAGACTCCCCACTGAGCAGGGAGCCCCACTCAGCTTGATTCCAGGACCCTGGGATCATGACCTGAGCTGAAGGCAGACGCTTAACTGACTGAGCCACCCAGGCGCCCCAAACACAGTTTTAAAGGCCTGCTGTCAAATCAGCAATTTGTCAAGTAGAGTGTGAATGTAAGTAGTCTAAATTAGCTAACTATCTGTCCATCATCCTCCCAAAGAGGATAGTGGGAAGAACATTGGATTTGGGTCTCAATTTAGCCATTTAGTCACTTTGTGACTTTGAGAAAGTGTATGACCTCATTGAGACCAGGGTTCCCCATCTAAAAAGTAAAGACAGTACTACTGGCAAAATCCTTGAGGGTTGAATGGTAGCTGTCGGATACACATCAGGTCTTTCCTGCCATTCTCCCTTCCCATTCTGTTTGTGACCCCCACAATTGCTTCTGTCGATGATGGGCTTTGGCCCACAGTTCAGAAAACACTGTGCTATGTAAACAGTTCAATTTACGGTGTATTATCATGATTTTAAGGCAGGTTTGCCTAAGTAGTCAAAAATTATTTTCCTCTCCACCCTCCCCCAGGGTGTACATTTCATTCTCTCTCTCTGACATTCATACTCCTCATGGTATATTGGGGGTGCATAATAGCTCCTACCCCATAGGCTTGTTGGAGGATTGAATGCCCATCATAAAATAATCATTGGCAGTAATGCTATTACTTAAACTGATAGCGTCCAGCTCTTAGTTATCATTATTTTACTTGCTCTGTGGAACTTCGGGCTCCTGATTCTAAAATACTCCGTGGAGTTTTACTTCATCCCTTACTTCAGGGTGTGTGCTGGGTGCTAGATTCACTTCTAGATTTCCACCATGTACATCTGGTGGCATAGGGAAGCTAACTTAAGCACTCTGTGTCTGCCAGCGCCTGTCCTTTCCTGTTGTTAATCGTTTCCCAATCACAGGTGCTGGTGTGTATCATTTTTATTGAGCCACCTGTTTGCCAGGTGCTGTTCTCTCTAAGTGCAAGAGTATGTGACTACACAGCCCCTCCCTCCATGGAACTCCCGGGTAGGGGAGCCTATGACAGAAGGCAGAGAGTATGTGCTGTTTTCTTTTCTTTTTCTTTTCTTTCTTTTTTTTTTTTTTTAAAGATTGTATTTTATTTGACAGAGCACAAGCTGGGGGGAGCAGCAAAGGGAGAAGCAGGGAGCCAGATGTGGGACTCGATCCCGGGACCCTGGGATCATGACCTGAGCCAAGGGCAGACGCTTTACTGACTGAACCACCCAGGCGACCCAAGAGAGTGTGCTATTTTCTTTTTTTTTTTTTTTTAATTTTTTTTATTTATTTGACAGAGATAGAGACAGCCAGCGAGAGAGGGAACACAAGCAGGGGGAGTGGGAGAGGAAGAAGCAGGCTCATAGTGGAAGAGCCTGATGTGGGGCTCCATCCCACAATGCCGGGATCACGCCCTGAGCCAAAGGCAGACGCTTAACCGCTGTGCCACCCAGGCGCCCCGAGTGTGCTATTTTCATCAGATCCCTGAAAGACATTGTCCTTCAAATCCCAATTTAATAATTCCTTCGATTAGCAAATGCTGTTTGTGCACTTGCAAGTCCTGATGTCAGGGATATAAAGAGTAAGACTTAACAGGTTCTGATCATCAGTGTTTTCCAAAGAGTAAAACATTTAGTGGTGGTGGTGGGATGGTTTTAGATGGTACCTGACATTGTTAATTGTAACTAGTCCATCAAACATGCAATTTCATGGATATTATTGTTTAAGAAAAGATGAGGGGTGCCTGGGTGGCTCAGTCAGTGGACTGTCTGACTCTTGATCTCAGCTTAGGTCTTGTTTTGTTTTTAAGATTTATTTATTTATTTATTTGAGAGAGAGAGCATGCACAAACATGTGAGAGCCCGGGGGTGGGGGTTGGGGGGGGACGGGAGAGGGAATCTCAAACAGACCCCACACTGAGCATGGAGCTGGACGTAGGGCTCAGTCTCACAGCCCGAGCTGAAACCAAGAGTCAGACGATTAACTGACTGTGCCACTCAGCTCAGGTCTTGATCTCAGGGTCCTGAGTTCAAGACCCACACTGGGCTCCATGCTGGGCTTGGAGCCTACTTAGAAAAAAGAGAAAAAAGATGAAAGTGGGTATTTTAGGATAAATAAGTGGGTTGTCTTGAGTAAAAATATTTAAATTTTTAATTCAGGTGATATTTTGACATGAGCAAATTGTAAAGTGTGGTTAGGGGAAACCCTGATCCAGGGAGACTGAGAGATGCTTGAGGACTTCATCCTTAAAAGGAGCTTAAGCTTAATTTTCAGTGGAGTCCAAATTAATCATATTTTGATAGAAGTCTGTGTTGTACTGAACATTGATTTCTCAAAATAGCATTACCTGAGTAACTTTTGACTGTGCAAGGATGTATTGTCTAGAATATTCACTGCAGGGGCACCTGGGCGGCTCTGTCGGTGAAGTGGCTGTCTTCGGCACAGGTCATGATCCCAGGGTTCTGGGATGAGTCCCACATCGGGCTCCTTGCTCAGCGGGAAGCCTGCTTCTCCCTCTGCACCACCACCCCCCCCCCGACAAATAAATAAAAATATTTTAAAAAACAGAATATTCCCTGCAGCGTGGCAGCAGAGTTGGAAATGGCTCTCAGTACTGATGGGTTAAAACGGTAGGCCTCGGCACGGAGTACTGGTGCGTAGCCATCACAGAGGTACTGTGGGTGTAGATGTGGCAACAGAGAGACGTTCACAGCATCCACGGAAGTGGGGGAGGGGAGGTTAAAAAGCCAGTGATAAAAACCCTAAAGGGTGCACCATAATGTTAACAGTGATTCTCTCTTTAGCTGCTGAGACTTGGACAAATTCTTTTTACCTCCTAGTATGTTCCAATTATGAAATAAACAGGTGCTTTTTTTCTAAATAGAGGAAAATGAAATTTCACACTTACCAGTCTAGGGAATAGTATAGCTTTCCTGATCCTATTATGATTTCTTCTCTTACAGGTGTGGGGGCACAGTTGGTGCTATTTTCACTTGTCCGCTAGAAGTCATTAAGACACGGTTGCAGTCTTCAAGATTAGCTCTTCGGACAGTCTATTATCCTCAGGTTCATCTGGGGACCATTAGTGGAGCTGGGATGGTGAGACCAACACCCGTGACACCTGGACTCTTCCAGGTTCTGAAGTAAGTTCAGTCCCCGTGCTGGACCCTGACCCCCACTATGAGTACAGAAGGTCTTCAAGCCCCATCAGATGGGGTGTTCTGTTTGCAGTGTCTATCCAAACTTGAGAATTCAGTTTCCATACTGATAACCTTTGAGCTGTGACCTCCCTTGGCAGCAGGGCTGCGTGTGATCGTCATCCAGGGACAAAGTAAACCTAACAAAGCAAATCAAAAATCCGTTTAAATTGTTGCATCAAAGTGTTGCTCTTGCCCAAAATCTTTTGTGGGTTGGTGGAGTGACATTTTAAAGACTGTGCATTATATAGAGACAAAATAATTCTGATATTTTTTAGTTGCTGTTCGGAAATAATTTTACATTTATAGAAAAGTTGCAACATATATTTAGTGAGATCTTTTTTTAAATATTTGTTTCATACTGAGGCTACCTGCTTAGTGTGTTATTTTAACTGCATTAAAAATGTTTTATTTGCTTATGAAGTGGCTGAATAGTCACAGGCTGAATTTGGCTTATCAGTCTCTGTGCCTAAGGCAGAATCAGAAATGGCAGAAGGGCGCTCGGCAGTGTCCCTGAGTTTCAGCTTGGCGCCGTGTACTTTAATAGAGGTGTTCAGCAGGGGCGTCTGGCTGGCTCAGTTGGAGCACCTGACTCTTGATCTCAGGGTTGTGAGTTAAAGCCCCACGTCAGGTGTAGAGATGACTTAAAAATAAAAAATCTTGGGACTCCTGGGTGGCTCAGTCGGTGAAGCATCTGCCTTCAGCTCAGGTCATGACCCCAGGTTCCTGGGATCTAGTCCTGCATTGGGCTCCCTGCTCAGCCGGGAGCCTGCTTCCCCTCCTGTCTCCCCGCCCCGCAACCCCGCTCGTGCTCGCTCTCTCTGACAAAAAAAACAAATCTTTAAATAAATAATAAAAAATTAAAAAAATAAATACAAAAGTGGCGCTCAATAAATAGTAGTTGGATTTAGCTAAACATGACACTCGCATCTCTGAAACTTACCACCAGAAAAGGGTGTGCTCAAGAAGGACATTGCTGGTTCGTCAACGTGGATGTTTAGTTGGGAAATGTTAGAAAAAGATGCAATAAAATGGAAATGTTCTGTCTTAATAACCATATCACTTAACACTTTGGACAGAATTCAGTCACATTTTAGATAAGGTGGAATGAATTGGAGAGTGCTTAATTTATTTTTAGGCACGTTTTGTTTGTAAAGTCTACCAATGAGTCACTCAGGCCTCCATGCCAGATGTGTGTGTGAGAGTGCCTCTGAGTTTACTGAGCAAAACTGGACAGCAAACCAGCCGCTCAGGGCAAAGTCCCAAGTGAGAGAATCAGAAACCTAGCTAGGGAAGAGGAGGCTGGTACCCAAGACTCCGGGATGATCAGCCAGTTCAGTGAAATACCGACAAGGGGCTTGGAGACACAAAAAGCAGAAAGCCTACCCGGAGAAAGGCCCGGGAAGGAGAAACAGCGACGTGGAAGCACACTTTGATCTGAGTAGCAAGAGAGACAAGCCCATGTTGTTAAAAAGCCATGACTGTGGGAACATCCCTATCCTGGTTTGCCTTTTTACATGTTTAGGCAGTGGCAGCGTCTCAAATGACACCTTTTCTTCTGAGGAACACAAAGTGCTTTGAACATAATGAAACAGACAGGTAATTTGCCAACTTTACTGACATCCAAAAAGAACTTCCTCTTACGTGCTTGCCAAATAGCTCATGACTAGTGGATTTAGCTATTTACTGTAACTGGAAACTGTTACCCAGAAATTGTCAGTGTCAGCAGGGCCAAGCTTGTAAGGTAAATAAAGGTAAATGGGGATGTTTCTCTAGTTGAAGTTTTTAGGATGCATGTTCTTACATTCTCCTGTAAATCTCTTTGTCTCTCTCTCTATATATATATGTACATATTTTCCCCCAGCGAGGACAATTGTTCACTAAAATGTAAATCAAAGAAAACAAAGCCTCTCCAGCTTGGAAAATACAGGAACAGTGCCCACACCACACATAGGACAACTCCTTTTCCCTGTGGACCCACAGCAGTCACTGGTTCACGCAGCCACAGCTACACAGTCATGAGACGTGACCGATGCATGCATACTTTCTAAAACCCCCTATTCTATATTCACATCAAAATGTGAATAATGGTAGGGTGCCTGAGTGGCTCAGTTGTTAAGCATCTGCCTTTGGCTCAGGGCGTGGTCCCAGGGTTCTGGGATCGAGCCCCACATCAGGCTCCTCCACTGGGAGCCTGCTTCTTCCTCTCCCACTCCCCCTGCTTGTTCCCTCTCTCTCTGGCTGGCGCTCTCTGTCAAATAAATCTTAAAAACAAAACAAAACAAAATATGAATAATGGAAGTAAAAAGTAAAATTTCTGTCATAATATTTTGTCAGAAGAGTGTAAAGTGGCATTTTTCACCCAAGATCTGTTTCATTAGGCTTTATTTCCTCAGCTTGATGTATGTATACATTTTTAAGATTCTCAAGTGATCTTTATTAGTTTCCGAGTTAAAAAATGACCACGTTTCTGTAGTATTATTTCATTGATTTTTCACAAGAACCCTGAGCTCAGCGCTCAGGTATGAAATTATTTTATAGACTCTCATTTTATAGATGAAGAAATGCAAATTAGAGGTTAAGTGACTTGCTCAATGTCATTTCAATGTATATTCACCTTAAAATAGGTTTCTAAGACAGATTTGAAGCAGGTAAGAGTAGATGCCAGCCCCGCCCCGCCCCGCCCCAGCCCGAAGCTCTGCTTCTCCTCCTTTCGCGTGGAAGCAGCAGTGGTTCCAGCTCAAAGTCCCATCGCACCAGCTGCTGCTTCTGCTCCTTTGCTGAGTCTCCGGGACAACCTCTTGGTGTTGGAGGGCCCCAGGGCTCCCAGGGTGACCCTTTGCCCTCGCTCCCGCTGCCCCTTCCAGGATCACCTTTAGTCTTGTGGCTTTAAGCATCCAGCGTTTGTCCTCTGAGCCTCACATGTTAGTCCAGCTGCCTGTTGGACATCTCAGCTGGGGTGTTTACTGGGCATCCGAAGTGCAACTTGTGCAGAATGGAACTTCGCCAAACCTGCCGCTTCCAAAGTCGTCTCCGTGTCCGTTAAAGGCAACCCTGTCCTTCCCCCTCTGGATCCAAAGCCCCAGAGTCATCCTGAGATCTTAGGTCTCACAGCACCACAGGAAGATCTCCCAGCTCTGCCTCTGGAACATGTACAGAACCTGACCCCTCTGCACTGCTTTCTCTGCTGCTGTCATGACGGCGGCCACCATATGTCACCTGTATTACTGGACTGGCAGCCTGACTGTCTCTCGCGTCCTCAGCGTGTTCTTCCGCTCAGAGATCTACTCAGTTCCCTCCAGGGGCTGCCCTCTCCTGCCAAGGATAAGCCAGAGTTGTGCTTGCCACTCACTAGGCTCTCCACGGCTGCCACCCCTCACCTCCCCTGACTTCTCTGACTTCTCCCGCACCCAGCTGCCCTGGCCTTTCCTTCTCAGCCTTTTATCCTGGGAACAGTGGAACATCTGCTGAGGAAGGGCCTTTGTACCAGGACGCCATCTGCCTGGCTGATGCCCAGTTGTCACCTTTGCGGAAAGGCCTTGCAGTGACCATGCTATTTAAAACTGAGCCCTCCCTTCACGCCCCATCCCTTCTTCCTGCTCTATTTTTATCTCTGGCACTTACCCTCCATCCAACATACAGTGTAGTTTACATATTGGTGTTTATTTTCTCTCTGTCCCCACCAGAATGGAAGTTCCTTGAACATAGGAACTTTGATTTGTCTTGGTCCTTGAGGTGTCCCTACATATGTAGTAAGCTGCCTACCACATAGTACTAAGCATTCAGTACCAACAGAACGAATGGATGAATTTGGGCATGTCGTAAGATACCGAATATAAAGGGTTCAGCACGCACACTGCACCATGTACATAATAAATATTAGCTGCTGTCATAATCTTTACTTCTGCGCTTTTTAAACATAAGATTTATAACTGAGTTTCTTGGTGGCCAAAACAAAAAAGGGGAATATTCTATTAAACATAATTCTCATCTGAAGAAAGCATACTTGCTCCGCAGGGGAAATATGTCTTTCTCTGTTAAACGTTCTAGAAGCAGCATGTTATTCAACACTTAGAAGAGTGTGCAGGCATGGGAGGCTCGCTTTCAGGGTGCTGTGATAGACCGTGACTGCTTTTCTTTCTCTCTCTCTCCCACACCCTGGTTGCGGCAGCCCTCTCTCTCCTCCTCCCATTAACATGGCTGAGCCAAGGGCAGTGATGGGTGTCTACAGAAAGGGCTTTTTATCTGGTAAATAACAAAAGGAGGACGAGAGTCAGGTCTCTTCTCTATACCACAAAGCCACCCATCAGGTTGTCTGTGATTCACAGTTTTAGAAGACACTGGGTTACCAAAAACCCAAGTGAAGAAAACTTAAAACTTAAAACAACTAAGCAGCTTGTTTCTAGTCTTCCTCTTTTAGGCAGTGCTACTTTAAACGACATAGCAGGCAACAGAATTGCTTTCCAGGAAGTTTATTTTTCAAAATGCAAATGTTAGGGGGTAACCTGTTAGGGAAAAATCCTCGGCTGGAGCACCAGTAACCTTCACATTTTGAATGTAGTTACTTAACAAGAAAAAAGGCAAGATGCCCCATATTTAGGCTGTTGCTGTTAGATTTGCCATAGGGATTATTAATATATCAGTTTATCTCTGGGGTCTGCTTTAAAAAAATCCTAGGAGTTCATCTTTTTTTTTTTTTTCCTCAGAGCTCCTATTCCGTAAACTACTCAGGTGCCTTATTTTTGTTTTATCAAGTACTTTTTTAATCTGAAAAGTAATGTATTAGTGAGCTAGTCTCATCCTGTAAAAACTTTCATGTTCAGATCAGAACTTCGTCTTGAATTAGTCTGCAGTTTGCGTAATGTGATTAAAACTAGCGAAGAGAATCAAATGCTCCAAAAAAGACCCTAATTTCCTTTTGCGTTTCTTTTCTAAATCAAAGTTGAAATGACCGTGGGAAAATTAGTCTGGATCCTAACATGCTTTCTTATGAAGCCAAAGCGTACCATTTATAGTAGGAACTTGATTGTTCTAGAAGAGTTTTGTAAACATCCAGATAGGTTAGAAGTTGGAATTATGTAACAGATTTGACTTTTTGCCCACTGTTAATATGCGTAGCTATGGAGACCGTCTTTCTGCCGTTCTTATAAAAGGCCTGAGTCACTTGAGGACACAAGTTCCCTACTGCATTATAGATGAGAGGCTTTGGGCTTCCTGGAGCCAGAGTCCCTTAATTGTATTTAACTGCCTCCCGGGCCTGGCTCTGCACCCCCTACGTTAATGGACCACAGACAGAATCTGAACTTTTAAAAAGTTTGAATATACTGACCTTTAGAAATCTTTTCATACTCTTCAAGGTGTTACTTGAAAGAAGTCTTTGTTCAGAGAGCTTGGCTTTTTGAAAGTACAATCCTGTTTTGAGAAAGTAAAAGTAAAGAATTTACAGTTGAAAGCACTAAATTCTCATGCTTCTAGTAAGAGCCAAGTGGCTTATTTGAGCCAGTATGAAAGTTCACTCAAAGTGCAGGAACTTCATTTGGCATGTTAGGTTTATAGAAATCAAGAATTGTCTTTACTCCACCACTTGCTTCTGTGACTTTGTGGGCTGTCGTCATGAGTTTAATGTTTTTATAACCCATGACCTATACCTTTTTTTTTTAAAAAAATAACTTCTTGCTTTGAAATAATTTCAAACAGGAGAGTTACAGAAATGGTACAGATTACTTCGTTATATTCTTTACCTCAAATCACCAGTTTGTAACATTTGCCACATTTGTTTTTTTGTTTTGTTTTGGTTTTTTTTGCTCTGTATACATACAAATTTGTTCTGAACCATGGGAAAATAGGTTACACATATTATGCCCCTTTACCCTGAGTTCTTCAACATTTATTTCCTAAGAACAAGGGTATTCTCTTAAAGCCATGGTACGGTTTTCAAACTCAAGAAATTCGATATTCATATACTGCTTTCTAACTAATCTGCAGTCCATATTCATTCCTTTTATTTATTTGAGAGAGAG
>NC_048228.1:6819871-6826252 GCF_002007445.2 Ailuropoda melanoleuca
AGTCCTGCATTGGGCTCCCTGCTCAGCCGGGAGCCTGCTTCCCCTCCTGTCTCCCCGCCCCGCAACCCCGCTCGTGCTCGCTCTCTCTGACAAAAAAAACAAATCTTTAAATAAATAATAAAAAATTAAAAAAATAAATACAAAAGTGGCGCTCAATAAATAGTAGTTGGATTTAGCTAAACATGACACTCGCATCTCTGAAACTTACCACCAGAAAAGGGTGTGCTCAAGAAGGACATTGCTGGTTCGTCAACGTGGATGTTTAGTTGGGAAATGTTAGAAAAAGATGCAATAAAATGGAAATGTTCTGTCTTAATAACCATATCACTTAACACTTTGGACAGAATTCAGTCACATTTTAGATAAGGTGGAATGAATTGGAGAGTGCTTAATTTATTTTTAGGCACGTTTTGTTTGTAAAGTCTACCAATGAGTCACTCAGGCCTCCATGCCAGATGTGTGTGTGAGAGTGCCTCTGAGTTTACTGAGCAAAACTGGACAGCAAACCAGCCGCTCAGGGCAAAGTCCCAAGTGAGAGAATCAGAAACCTAGCTAGGGAAGAGGAGGCTGGTACCCAAGACTCCGGGATGATCAGCCAGTTCAGTGAAATACCGACAAGGGGCTTGGAGACACAAAAAGCAGAAAGCCTACCCGGAGAAAGGCCCGGGAAGGAGAAACAGCGACGTGGAAGCACACTTTGATCTGAGTAGCAAGAGAGACAAGCCCATGTTGTTAAAAAGCCATGACTGTGGGAACATCCCTATCCTGGTTTGCCTTTTTACATGTTTAGGCAGTGGCAGCGTCTCAAATGACACCTTTTCTTCTGAGGAACACAAAGTGCTTTGAACATAATGAAACAGACAGGTAATTTGCCAACTTTACTGACATCCAAAAAGAACTTCCTCTTACGTGCTTGCCAAATAGCTCATGACTAGTGGATTTAGCTATTTACTGTAACTGGAAACTGTTACCCAGAAATTGTCAGTGTCAGCAGGGCCAAGCTTGTAAGGTAAATAAAGGTAAATGGGGATGTTTCTCTAGTTGAAGTTTTTAGGATGCATGTTCTTACATTCTCCTGTAAATCTCTTTGTCTCTCTCTCTATATATATATGTACATATTTTCCCCCAGCGAGGACAATTGTTCACTAAAATGTAAATCAAAGAAAACAAAGCCTCTCCAGCTTGGAAAATACAGGAACAGTGCCCACACCACACATAGGACAACTCCTTTTCCCTGTGGACCCACAGCAGTCACTGGTTCACGCAGCCACAGCTACACAGTCATGAGACGTGACCGATGCATGAATACTTTCTAAAACCCCCTATTCTATATTCACATCAAAATGTGAATAATGGTAGGGTGCCTGAGTGGCTCAGTTGTTAAGCATCTGCCTTTGGCTCAGGGCGTGGTCCCAGGGTTTCTGGGATCGAGCCCCACATCAGGCTCCTCCACTGGGAGCCTGCTTCTTCCTCTCCCACTCCCCCTGCTTGTTCCCTCTCTCGCTGGCTGGCGCTCTCTGTCAAATAAATCTTAAAAACAAAACAAAACAAAATATGAATAATGGAAGTAAAAAGTAAAATTTCTGTCATAATATTTTGTCAGAAGAGTGTAAAGTGGCATTTTTCACCCAAGATCTGTTTCATTAGGCTTTATTTCCTCAGCTTGATGTATGTATACATTTTTAAGATTCTCAAGTGATCTTTATTAGTTTCCGAGTTAAAAAATGACCACGTTTCTGTAGTATTATTTCATTGATTTTTCACAAGAACCCTGAGCTCAGCGCTCAGGTATGAAATTATTTTATAGACTCTCATTTTATAGATGAAGAAATGCAAATTAGAGGTTAAGTGACTTGCTCAATGTCATTTCAATGTATATTCACCTTAAAATAGGTTTCTAAGACAGATTTGAAGCAGGTAAGAGTAGATGCCAGCCCCGCCCCGCCCCGCCCCAGCCCGAAGCTCTGCTTCTCCTCCTTTCGCGTGGAAGCAGCAGTGGTTCCAGCTCAAAGTCCCATCGCACCAGCTGCTGCTTCTGCTCCTTTGCTGAGTCTCCGGGACAACCTCTTGGTGTTGGAGGGCCCCAGGGCTCCCAGGGTGACCCTTTGCCCTCGCTCCCGCTGCCCCTTCCAGGATCACCTTTAGTCTTGTGGCTTTAAGCATCCAGCGTTTGTCCTCTGAGCCTCACATGTTAGTCCAGCTGCCTGTTGGACATCTCAGCTGGGGTGTTTACTGGGCATCCGAAGTGCAACTTGTGCAGAATGGAACTTCGCCAAACCTGCCGCTTCCAAAGTCGTCTCCGTGTCCGTTAAAGGCAACCCTGTCCTTCCCCCTCTGGATCCAAAGCCCCAGAGTCATCCTGAGATCTTAGGTCTCACAGCACCACAGGAAGATCTCCCAGCTCTGCCTCTGGAACATGTACAGAACCTGACCCCTCTGCACTGCTTTCTCTGCTGCTGTCATGACGGCGGCCACCATATGTCACCTGTATTACTGGACTGGCAGCCTGACTGTCTCTCGCGTCCTCAGCGTGTTCTTCCGCTCAGAGATCTACTCAGTTCCCTCCAGGGGCTGCCCTCTCCTGCCAAGGATAAGCCAGAGTTGTGCTTGCCACTCACTAGGCTCTCCACGGCTGCCACCCCTCACCTCCCCTGACTTCTCTGACTTCTCCCGCACCCAGCTGCCCTGGCCTTTCCTTCTCAGCCTTTTATCCTGGGAACAGTGGAACATCTGCTGAGGAAGGGCCTTTGTACCAGGACGCCATCTGCCTGGCTGATGCCCAGTTGTCACCTTTGCGGAAAGGCCTTGCAGTGACCATGCTATTTAAAACTGAGCCCTCCCTTCACGCCCCATCCCTTCTTCCTGCTCTATTTTTATCTCTGGCACTTACCCTCCATCCAACATACAGTGTAGTTTACATATTGGTGTTTATTTTCTCTCTGTCCCCACCAGAATGGAAGTTCCTTGAACATAGGAACTTTGATTTGTCTTGGTCCTTGAGGTGTCCCTACATACGTAGTAAGCTGCCTACCACATAGTAGTAAGCATTCAGTACCAACAGAACGAATGGATGAATTTGGGCATGTCGTAAGATACCGAATATAAAGGGTTCAGCACGCACACTGCACCATGTACATAATAAATATTAGCTGCTGTCATAATCTTTACTTCTGCGCTTTTTAAACATAAGATTTATAACTGAGTTTCTTGGTGGCCAAAACAAAAAAGGGGAATATTCTATTAAACATAATTCTCATCTGAAGAAAGCATACTTGCTCCGCAGGGGAAATATGTCTTTCTCTGTTAAACGTTCTAGAAGCAGCATGTTATTCAACACTTAGAAGAGTGTGCAGGCATGGGAGGCTCGCTTTCAGGGTGCTGTGATAGACCGTGACTGCTTTTCTTTCTCTCTCTCTCCCACACCCTGGTTGCGGCAGCCCTCTCTCTCCTCCTCCCATTAACATGGCTGAGCCAAGGGCAGTGATGGGTGTCTACAGAAAGGGCTTTTTATCTGGTAAATAACAAAAGGAGGACGAGAGTCAGGTCTCTTCTCTATACCACAAAGCCACCCATCAGGTTGTCTGTGATTCACAGTTTTAGAAGACACTGGGTTACCAAAAACCCAAGTGAAGAAAACTTAAAACTTAAAACAACTAAGCAGCTTGTTTCTAGTCTTCCTCTTTTAGGCAGTGCTACTTTAAACGACATAGCAGGCAACAGAATTGCTTTCCAGGAAGTTTATTTTTCAAAATGCAAATGTTAGGGGGTAACCTGTTAGGGAAAAATCCTCGGCTGGAGCACCAGTAACCTTCACATTTTGAATGTAGTTACTTAACAAGAAAAAAGGCAAGATGCCCCATATTTAGGCTGTTGCTGTTAGATTTGCCATAGGGATTATTAATATATCAGTTTATCTCTGGGGTCTGCTTTAAAAAAATCCTAGGAGTTCATCTTTTTTTTTTTTTTCCTCAGAGCTCCTATTCCGTAAACTACTCAGGTGCCTTATTTTTGTTTTATCAAGTACTTTTTTAATCTGAAAAGTAATGTATTAGTGAGCTAGTCTCATCCTGTAAAAACTTTCATGTTCAGATCAGAACTTCGTCTTGAATTAGTCTGCAGTTTGCGTAATGTGATTAAAACTAGCGAAGAGAATCAAATGCTCCAAAAAAGACCCTAATTTCCTTTTGCGTTTCTTTTCTAAATCAAAGTTGAAATGACCGTGGGAAAATTAGTCTGGATCCTAACATGCTTTCTTATGAAGCCAAAGCGTACCATTTATAGTAGGAACTTGATTGTTCCAGAAGAGTTTTGTAAACATCCAGATAGGTTAGAAGTTGGAATTATGTAACAGATTTGACTTTTTGCCCACTGTTAATATGCGTAGCTATGGAGACCGTCTTTCTGCCGTTCTTATAAAAGGCCTGAGTCACTTGAGGACACAAGTTCCCTACTGCATTATAGATGAGAGGCTTTGGGCTTCCTGGAGCCAGAGTCCCTTAATTGTATTTAACTGCCTCCCGGGCCTGGCTCTGCACCCCCTACGTTAATGGACCACAGACAGAATCTGAACTTTTAAAAAGTTTGAATATACTGACCTTTAGAAATCTTTTCATACTCTTCAAGGTGTTACTTGAAAGAAGTCTTTGTTCAGAGAGCTTGGCTTTTTGAAAGTACAATCCTGTTTTGAGAAAGTAAAAGTAAAGAATTTACAGTTGAAAGCACTAAATTCTCATGCTTCTAGTAAGAGCCAAGTGGCTTATTTGAGCCAGTATGAAAGTTCACTCAAAGTGCAGGAACTTCATTTGGCATGTTAGGTTTATAGAAATCAAGAATTGTCTTTACTCCACCACTTGCTTCTGTGACTTTGTGGGCTGTCGTCATGAGTTTAATGTTTTTATAACCCATGACCTATACCTTTTTTTTTTAAAAAAATAACTTCTTGCTTTGAAATAATTTCAAACAGGAGAGTTACAGAAATGGTACAGATTACTTCGTTATATTCTTTACCTCAAATCACCAGTTTGTAACATTTGCCACATTTGTTTTTTTGTTTTGTTTTGGTTTTTTTTGCTCTGTATACATACAAATTTGTTCTGAACCATGGGAAAATAGGTTACACATATTATGCCCCTTTACCCTGAGTTCTTCAACATTTATTTCCTAAGAACAAGGGTATTCTCTTAAAGCCATGGTACGGTTTTCAAACTCAAGAAATTCGATATTCATATACTGCTTTCTAACTAATCTGCAGTCCATATTCATTCCTTTTATTTATTTGAGAGAGAGAGAGAGAGAGCAGCCTGAACAGTGGGAGGGGCAGAGGGAGAAGCTGACTTACCCGAGCGGGGAGCTTGACACACGGCTCCATCCCAGGACCCTGAGCCAAAGGCAGACGCTCAACCAACTGACCACCCAGGCGCGCCCCCACTCTGATATTAGACTTTTTTCAAGGAGCCTTTCTTTTTGCCGGGTGGTTTTTTGGTCTGTTTAACGTTAAGATATAATTTACATACCATACAATTTACCCACTTAAAGAATACCATTCAGCTCTTTTTATTATGGGCACGGTTTTGTGTGGCCAACACTACTAATTTGATCTTTAGAACATTTTTATCCCTACTAAGAGAAACTTCTCTTTTGTAGTCACTCTCCATCGCCCACCCCCAGCCTAGGCAACCAACCGCTAATCTACTTTCTGTCCCTAGATTGTCTCCTCTGGACGTTTCATATACATAGATTGAAACAACGTACGGCCTTCTGTGTCTGGCTTCTTTCACTTAATCTAATGTTTCTCGAAGGTCATCCTTGTTGTTGTGTGTATCAGTATTTCCTTCCCTTTATTGCCAAGTAATGTTACATTGTATGGCTAGGTGTCATTTTAAATGCCATGGGGAAAAAAAAAAAAGAAGAAAGGTACACTTTACTTACAGTAGATGTGTTCTCTAATTGTGTAGTATCTCAGACAGGGGCCCTTCATGTGATGCTCGGGGGTGGCCAGAGGGTTTAGGCTGGGCTGCGCAAACAAGAGTGTGTCATGGGATCACTTGAAAGGGCCTGGGTTGATAACTGCCAGTAAGGAAAACATTCTATGATTAGAATAAGACTATTGTTTAAAAAAGAGAAAAGAAGACTATTTTCTCCCTAATATTCTGAAATAATTATTTAGATGGAACTAGGGTCCAGTTCATTCCTTTTTAACAGAATAGCTTTATGAGTTATTATTCACATACCATAAAATTTATCCTTTTAAAGTACACAATTCAGTGGGTTTTAGTATGGTCACAGAGTTATGTAACCACAGCCACTGTCTAATTCTAGAACATTTTCATCACCCCACAGGAAACATGTACCCATCAGTAGTCATTCCCAGGCCCCCCCCCC
>NC_048228.1:6826288-6841132 GCF_002007445.2 Ailuropoda melanoleuca
GGAGCCTGATGTGGGGCTCGATCCCATAACGCCGGGATCACGCCCTGAGCCGAAGGCAGACGCTTAACCGCTGTGCCACCCAGGCGCCCCTCAGTTTTTATTTCTGTATGCAGATTGTTTGTTGCTACTGTTTAGAAATACAATTGATTTTTGTATATTGATCTTGTATCCTGCAGTCTTGCTGAACTTGTTTATTATAGTAATCGTTTAGTGTATATTGCTTAGTATTTCTATGTATAAGACTGTGTTGTCTGTGTGAATAAAGGTAGTTTAGCTGGGGCACCTGGGTGGCTCAGTCAGTTAAGCCTCTGACTCTTGATCTGAGCTCAGGTCTTGATCTCAGGGTCTTGAGTTCAAAAGCCCCACGTTGAGCTCCATGCTGGGCATGGGACCTACTTAAAAAAAAAAAAAAAGTTTTTGCTTTTTCTTTTCCATTCTCGATACCTTTTACTTCTTTCTTCTTATCTAATTGCTAGCCTGACATTTTTGAGGATATCTCTTACATTTACATATATTCTTTCATTTTCAAGCAATTGAAATATTTTACGAACATCCAGAAATTTGAAGAAGAGAAGCTAAGATTCACATTTTTTAGTTTGTACATTCAGGGACTCTAGACCATGAAAAATTACATTGACCTGGAAAAAAAGGAAAGAACAGGAAAGAAAACTATGAATGGATAAAAGTTGAACATTATCCAGCATGCCAGGGACCAAAACATCAACTTAACCTCTTCACCAAAAATTTCAGCTTTGTTTCTAGAAACTTTATGGGAAAAGTGGAAGGTGGTAGAATAAAATCGGCAGGATTCACTTCACCAGTAGCTTTTCCATGAAGTGGAAGACACCATTTTATTTTACCTTCGGTGTCGTAATGAAGGTAAAGAATTGTAGAAACTCTTTTGACAACAGTACGATTATTAGTGAGCTAGATAAACTTAGAATGCTGTCGGTTGGAGGTACTAATTACCAAGTGCAGAAAATCTGCAGTGAGAGAAGGAAATGAAATTAGAGGGGACCTTAGTGTCATAACGTAAATCCTCTTGGATACCATGAAAATTGAGCCATTGAAAAAGCGGAAAAATGCCTCTAAAGAATGTTCTACACAGGGGCGCCTGGGTGGCTCAGTCGTTAAGCGTCTGCTGTTGGCCCAGGTCGTGATCCCAGGGTCCTGGGATACAGCCCCGCATCGGGCTCGCTACTCTGCTGGAAGCCTGCTTCTTCCTCTCCCACTCCCCCTGCTTGTGTTCCCTCACTCGCTGGCTGTCTCTCTCTCTGTCAAATAAATAAATAAAGTCTTAAAAAAAAAATGTTCTACACAGTCCATAGTCATTTTTTTTTAAGATTTTATTTATTTATTTGTCACACCAGCAGGGGGAGCGGGAGGGAGCAGGCAGAGGCAAAGGGATAAGCAGGCTCTCCCCTGAGCAGCGAGCCCCATGCGGGGCTCAATGCCAGGACTCCACGATCATAACCTGAGTTTAAGGCAGATGCTTAACCGACTGAGCCACCCAGGCATCCCCCCTTAGTCACTTTCAATGAGAAAACATATTAACACTTTATTTTTTAAGCACGTTGGCAGGGGTGTGGAAAAATTGGAACCCTTGTGCATTGTTGGTAGGAATGTAAAATGGTACAGCTGCTGTGGTAGATAGCACGGCAGATTCTCAAAAAATTAAACATAGAAATTGCCATATGATCCAGCAATTCCACTTCTGGGCATGTGCCCCCAAGAATTTAAGCTAAGGACCTGAACAGATATTTGGGCACTCATGTTCACAGCAGCATTAATCACAGTAGCCAAAAGTGGAAGCAGTTGGAGGACCTGTCACCAGCTAAATGGGTAAACAACATGTGGCCCATACACGGTGGAGCATTACTCAGCCTTAAAGAAAGGAGGAAATCCTGGCACATTCTACAGCATAGATGAATGTTAATGGCACTGTGCTGAGTGAAATAAGCCAGCTGCAAAAGGACAAATACAGAACAGTTCCACTCCTATGAGGTCCCTAAAGTAGTCTGATTCATAGAGAAGGAAAGCAGAGTGGTGTTTGCCAAGGGCTGGGTAGGGGGAGGGTAATGGGGAGTTAGTATTTAACAGGTACGGATGGCAATTCAAGGAGGTGAAAAAGTTTTGGAGATGATGGTGATGGTTGCACAACATTGTGGAAATACTTAATGCCACTGAACTGTACACTTCAAAATGGTAAGTTTTTATGTGTATATGTTGCCATGATTCTTAAAAATTAAAAAGAAAAAGCAGTATTCTCTTTCAGCTTGAGATACTGTGCTTTGGCTTTTTTTTTTTTTTTTTAAGGATTTTATTTATTCATCAGAGAGAGGGAGAGCACAAGCAGGGGGAACAGCAGGCAGAGAGAGAAGCAGTCTCCCCGCCTATCAAGGAGCCCAGTGAGGGACTCTATCCCAGGACTCCGCGATTATGACCTGAGCCAAAGGCAGACGCTTAACGACTGCGGCACCCAGGCGCCCCTGTGCTTTGGCTTTAAAAAACATTCATCCAGCCCTTGAAAATCTTTTGGTTTTCCTATTCTGTAGATCCCTGATTGGGGCCCTTCTATAATAAGTAAAGATCTGAAGGATAGGGTTATTAGAAATAAGGAGTAAATCCAAAAGAAATAGGATCCAAAGAAATCTCAGAACCTGATTCTCAGTGGATCTTGTTGTAATGAAGACATGATTCCCCGGACCAGCTGCTTTGCCAGACGCTCTTTCTGACTTAGAGCGCGTAGTACAAACCCTGAACATCTCGGTCGTCATGAACCAGGGAAAAGGCTTCTTGAAAACAGGCCAAACTGATGCTTTTGAAGCGTGCTTTTTCACTGTAGTAATGAAAGCGGTATTCTTCAGCCTTCCGAAGCTGTATTGTAATATAATCAGATAAGAGTCTGGGGTCTGGTAAACATTCTGTTCTGCATTCACGGAGCTAATGCGAAGGCCGACACCTCACTGTTTTGTATAGGCCCTGCCTAAGGATTTTAAAGATCTTCTCTTGTTATTCAGGTCAATCTTGGAGAAGGAGGGACCAAAGTCACTTTTTAGAGGCTTGGGTCCAAATTTGGTTGGAGTTGCGCCATCAAGGTAAGCATTGAACGTTCCGCTGGCTCACATGGTACACAGTACTCCTTTCTTCCTGAAGCGCAGTACTGCTAGGTCGGCCCGTTTCTTCCTCTGTATGGGATTTGTCTAGATGCTCTGACATACGGAATAGTGACAACCAGTGTGTCTTTTGGTGTGTGTGTGTGTGTGTGTGTGTGTATGCGTGTGTCAGAGATTCTAGTTATTTTATTCTTCAGTGAAAATCCGTCTGTTCTCATCACGTGGAATCTTCTCTAAACAAGTATGTGCTACTTCAAATACGGTGCGTGGCCAGCAGTGTTGGCCTCACCCGGGGCTGGTTAGCACTGCACACTCTGAGACGTACCCCAGACCTGCGTCAGAGTCTGCACTCTACAAGGTCCACCGGTGATTCATACGTACTTGGCTGCACTGATCTGAAGCAATCTTAAAGGCTTCTAGGCGTTATTTAAAACATCCTTATTTCTGTTACAAGGCTTAAATCTCTTGAAAGCCTGTTTGATAAAAGTGAACAGGCCAGTGTGTGTGTAGCATGCCTCTGAAAAGTAGGTAAGAAATTGCTTCTAGAAACTGCCTCCTGGAAGGGGAACTGGTGGCAGGGGTAGGATACTTAACATTACTGTATGGAATACTTGGATAGACTTTAAAGAGAATTACTCTTCATAACAAAAATGAAAATGTTTTCTATAAGGTGAAGACTTAAAACTTCTAGAATTCTTGTAGATTTGTGCTCCAGTTTATACACATACACCTGAGGATGTTGTGAAAATTCAGATTCTTAGTAAATCCATTTGTTCCTTTAGAATTTTGTAGCATATGTGTATCATCTATTTTAAAATAAAAGCACTGGTCTGTGAGATTATATGGGGTACGCATTAGTAATAGATGGCAGACATACTGTATATGTGTAGTAAATAAAATTGAGCTGTATCTCCTTGTGGACAGTGCTAATTTGGTAACCCTGTTAATCCGATGTAGCTTCCTGGCTGCCACACCCATTTAGAACAGTTGGCACCTAGGAAAACAATACTGTTAAATAACGCAGTAATGATAAGTAGTCCAGAACCAAAGTTAAAAAATACATTCTATGATGCATTGGCCAGCCAAAATAAGGAAACATTTTCCCTCGCATTGCTGGTGAAGGAGCAGGGAAAACACCCACCAGCCCCTACTCCCCAGCCCCAGTAAGAAAGAAGTCAAAAGAGGGAAAGCAGGCAAAGACCAGACCAGAGCCGGGGGTGGCGATGCGGGGTGGGGGGTGTGGGTTGAGGGAGGCGGGGGCGTATTCAGTGGCGGAAACTCTGTATGAAGACATACCTGTGATGGTTGTTCCTATGTGACCCTGAGTCATCCAAAAAAAAAAAAAAAAGTCAAATTATATTTGACATACCCATTGTAGTGTAAGGCAGGACAAGTGTGGTATGTTTTAGAAGTATTACAAATTTTAAAAGTTCTAGTATAGATTTTGGTGCTTAAAGAATTGACATCCAGAATGAAGTATATCAGTGAATTTTGTATAATACCAAAGTGTCCTCCTCTTCCGTTATTCTGGACACTTCTGCCATCACTGCATACTTTCCGGAGGGACACGCAGGACCTTTCTGCAGGGGCCTGCGGCAGCTTTTGGTTTTACAGATGAGGTCAAGGTTTTGGTTACATGTTAACCTACTTTCTCCTATTTTCCTAAATTTTACAGAGGTTGTGGAGGGGCATATCTAGTGCCATGCCAACGTCTGTAGCGTTCTCTCTTTCTTCAAACAGGGCTGTGTACTTTGCGTGTTACTCCAAAGCCAAAGAGCAGTTCAATGGCACTTTTGTGCCTAACAGTAATGTTGTGCATATTCTCTCAGCTGGCTCCGCAGGTATGTTACCCTAGCGAGTGGAGATAAGTTTCTCACTTTCCTAAAGCATGTGTTGTCCCAAAGAGCTTTTTCCGGGAATTAGAAATTAGCTCTCTGCTTCTTTTGCATCTAAAAGCATTTTTCTAACACTTAATGTTAGAACTAATAAAACATGAATGTTTGAGAATAGTTTGTAACTTGGTTCCATTTTCTTTGACAACTAAAACTTTTACTCTGTCTCAGAATTTACTTGTGCTCGTGCATACTACTGGTGAGTGTTACGTTTCTTTTAAAGGAATATTATTGCGTTTTCATGTCTTTCTGTTTCATGAAGTTATTTTAAAGATGGAGCTTTTTTGTGTGACTCCCCATAGTGTCCAGTGTACCCTGTGGACAGCTGGCATTTCTGTCCACAGCCAGATTCTGTGATGAGGGCTCGGGGCTGTGGAGGAGATCTTTTAGGAGGGCTGGTCCAGATCAGGTAGAATGGGAGTCATTCCACTTACTATAGAAAATTCATAATGGGGCTTGTTCCCCAGGAAATACTTGGCAAAGAACCACAGACTTGTAGATTGCTGAGCGAAGTCTCTGTCTTTTTAGGTATCATTTTATGTCTTGTGTAATAGAGGAGTATCCTAGAGAACTTAAACAGGCATTCTGTGAAACATTTTTGCCTCCTGCCAGACTGTAAGGTTTTGTTTGCCTCTGTCGCTCCAAATAGGTTCTGGTAACCTGTCTCAGTAGTTAGCAAGTCATAATTACTAGATCCCAAGTAGAAGATAGCGTGTGCAAAGCTGCTTCACACAAGAAAGGAGTTTCTACCCAATACGGAGCTCCGAGGAAGAAATGTGGAGCGGCAGAATGAACGGATCAGCCCTCCACGAGGGTGGTTGCGAGTGAGCCGTAAGCTCTAAGCTGGTCATCAGATTTGTGACTTTGCAGAATTAACTTAGAGGAACTGTTGGCAAATAAACCACTCTCTGGGTTCCTAATTAATCTGCTAAGGACTGTGGAGGGGACGAGGTGTTCCGAGCTCACCATGTGTCAGGCTGATGCCATGGTACTACTCTTTCTGGTTGGTCTGGAACAATGAGCAATGTTAAGATGAGGAAGACTTGAAAAATGGTTCCTGTAAGCAGATCAGTCTTTAAAACTTCCAATTCCCTGAGATGATTAGTGAGATACTAAACTGTGTATGTTCAAATTCAGGTAAATGGAGATTTAGCGGCTTCTGTTTGAAGTTTGATATAAGCTAACCTTTTGGATTAGATCACCAACTTTTTAAAACCAAATTATTTCTGGACCTGAAGCTTACAAATTGAATTTTAGAATAGTTTCCATATTTATTACAGGAATTGCATTTACAGAAATATCAACAGCACCACCTACAGGTTGGAAAGACTAGACAGGGCTCTAGAAAATTGAGAGATTTGTTTTAGGTCCAACATATCAAAAGACGTTACATTTTAGGGGACTGTAACTTCCATCTGCAGTCTGGAAATGTAACTGCTTCCTACTATCCATTTTTACTACTAAGCTGTTTAAATCCTGATCTTAAAGTTTATCATACGAAATAGCTTTAATCATGGACTGCGTTGAGTGATGACGTTTTCTGTTGGTTGTTTTTTTCCTCCAGCTTTTGTCACGAATACCTTAATGAACCCTATATGGATGGTTAAAACCCGGATGCAGCTAGAACGGAAGTAAGTTATTGTCTTTCCTTAATGTCCATGGAAATTTCCTTCTTCCTCCCAACTCCAGTTATGAAATGAGGTGTACAGAGCCCTTAGGCATCCCCATCCTTGTTTTTGTCTGAATGTAAGCTATATGTAGAAACGCCTCTTGTTTTGAGATGTGTGCTGCCAGCCATTGTGGGGAGATGAGGACCAACAGAAGTAACATCCAGGGGGAGGTTGGAAGTTTGCCCACCTGACCCCTGATCTGCTCCTGACTTCTTTCAGATAGTTGGTGGGTCTCTGCTCTTGGCTGACCCCACCCTCAGTTGAAGAGCTGTGGGCTCCTCCAGATGGCCTCTCTTTTACAAATGGGAAGATGCCAGTAAGGGTAAAATGGCAAATGCCTTCAGGCCTCCAAAGGGTCCCTTGGATGTACTAGGTTCCTGCCCCAAACCTCTGGCCCTGGCCTCTGGTTCCTAACATTCTCATTCCCTTTGGCAGTCTGGGGAAGCCTCTGCAGTTGCTTCTCAGAGTAATATTTTTGAAAGCAGTGGAAACCAATTGTTGAAGTACAATTATCATTGTTTTTTAAAATGATGCAGTATAGTAATATACTTCTTTAATACAGTAAATAACAGGATCAAGCTGTGGCCCAATAATCAGCCTAATTTCAAAGACGTGATGGTGATAAGGGACATGGTCATCGAATTCTAAGAACCCTTGTGTAACTCTGTGGCCTGGAAATATGTGTGGGCACTGGAAGCTTTTGGCTAGTTGAGCCGAACTGTAAGCAACCTGAAAAGAGAGAAGCAGCAAGAATGCCCCCCTGGATGTATAGCCAGCGATCTGCCTTAATTTGCTTTTTCTCTCTAAATGACCATGGAAATCTCTGAATTGGTCTCGGATTCCATATTTCCTCCATCCATTCTGTGTGAAAGAACCTTTGAGAATGCATCAGATCTCATCATTTTGAACAGATGGCTAGCTCATAACCCTTCGATGAATCTTGCATACTCTCGCGGTCAAATCCTAACTCCTGGGCTTAACATTCAAGGTCCTTTGCAATTTTCTAAAACTGTCATGTGCTTTTAGACTTCCATCTCCTTGAGTGTGCTGTCCCTCCCCGGGAATCCCTCTCCCCCTCTTGTCGCTCAAGAACACCTGCTTGTCCTTCAGGCTACTGACCAGCGCCCTCTCCTGGAAACCTTTGGTAATCACTCCCCATTGCAGCGGTGCCCCACACAGTCCTGGTGTCATTCCTGCTCAGCAGCAGGTACATGCAAGTCGGCTAAGAGCCTGCACGTGCACGCTTTCCAGTCTACCTCGTACGCTTCCGTGCTCAGGACATTGTATTTGTTCGTCTTTTTAAGATTTACTTATTTATTTTAGAGAGAGAAAGAGTGCGTGAGGGGGTGGAGGGGCAGAGGGAGAGAGAACCCTTAGGCAGACTCTCCGCTAAGCACGGAGCCCGACTCAGAGCTGGGTCCCAGGACCTTGAGATCATGACCTGAGCCTAAATCAAGAGTTGGATGCTTAACTGACCGAGCCACCCGGACACTCCCATGCTCAGGACATTTTATTTTTTATTTTTTTATTTTTATTTTTTAAAGATTTTATTTATTTGACACAGAGAGAGACAGCCAGCAAGAGAGGGAACACAGGCAAGGGGAGTGGGAGAGGAAGAAGCAGGCTCCTAGCGGAGGAGCCTGATGCGGGGCTCGATCCCAGAACGCCGGGATCATGCCCTGAGCCGAAGGCAGACACTTAATGACTGAGCCCCCCAGGCGCCCCGCAGGACATTCTAAAGCTTTGTTTGGGTGGGCTCTGTTAACAGGTCCTGCAACAGTGCATATTTACTGCATGCTTGCTGTGCAGTAGTCACTGGGTAAACAGCAGGGAGTAAGCCATAGGCCCTGCCTTCCAGAAGCTCACAGCTTTGCAGAAAATAAAGAGAATTGCAGGCTGGTGAAATAGGGGCCAGAAATGCTAAGGACCCCTCCAGGCAGGGTGGGCACAGGAGGGCCTCCTGCGGCAGTGATGTCTACCCCTACCATCTGAAAAATAACGGGGGAGGAGGCCATGGCACATGCTTCAGGCTGAGAACGGAGCATGAGGAAAATCGAGAGACAAGAAGCATTCGTTTCTGGGGACCTGAAGGAAGGGAAGCATGGTTGGAGTGTGCTGTGTGTGCGTGTGCTGGGGGGGGGAGGGGGCATTATATAAAGCCAAGGCTGCAGAAATGCATAGGGGGGGCCACATCCTTCAAAGCCTGGGAGGGTCTTGGAGTTTGGCTTTGGGCTCTAATTTGAGGGCCATGGAGAGCCATTAGAGCTGTGGTTTGGGGTGGGAGTGGAGAACACTCCGTCCCCCCCAGGGGACATTTGACAGTGTCTGGAGATAACGTCCAGTTGTCACAACTTAGGTGGGATGCTTTGGCATCTCATGGGTAAAGGCTGGGTTATTGCTAAACTCCCAGCTCTGCAAGCACAGCTTCTGTGGCACAGAATCATCTGGTGGAAAGTGTCAGTAGTGCCCAGACTGAGAAACTCCGCATTAGAGGCTTTTAAGCAGGGCAGTGGTGTAGTTGGTCGCTTCAGCCAGGGTGTAGAGAAGCAGCCTTGGAAAGACACAGTGAAGAAGGGAGAGCCTGTTGTGACAGGTTGGAGCAGGGGACACACTTGTCTTCAGCCCCGAGGGAGGGCTCTGGGACTTGGACCCCAGGCCCTGGGGTTCCCGCTGCATCAGGCTGTTCAGGATAATTCCCATCACGAGCCAGGAGCAGCGAACCTGAGGCCTTCTATTAGTTATAGTGTGGTTTATTCGATGTTCTGTCATTTCATAAATTTAGAAATAAGGGAATCAAAACACGCCATCTGGAGACTAGCGTTAGGAAGGCTTACTAGTGTAAGCACCTCACACTCACTGCCCAGTCGGAATGTTGGTGAGGCTTTTCCTTGGCATTTGCTGAAAGCAGGTTTGTGCCATGATTGTGATTCTGCTCTACACACAGTTGTGTCCTGCTCTCCACGCAGGCACTTCCACACAGCTCACTGCCTTCACAGCTGTGTTAATCCAGTATGTGTGGCATAGTTTACTTACCTATGCTAGTCCTATTTTTAGATGATTGGGATTGTTTTGATTATATCGCAGTTACAGTTTCCTCTGTGATGAATGTCTTCCTCCGTCTGGCTCTTTCCAAAATTAGGTCAAAGGCTACGGACGTGTTTTCATGACTCTTGGTACAGATGCACATACTGCTCTGTGGCTTAGCAGGTGTCCCAGCCCCCGGGCTCCGTGAGCGCAGGACAGGGAAGACACATTTCATCTGCCATATAATTTCTCTTTATACTCAGTGCTCATTTTTTGCAGCCTGATAGACGAGCCAAGCTCCTCCTGCGTGTGCATTTTAACGGCTTTTCATTGATCTTTACACAGAGTGAGAGGCTCCAAGCAGATGAACACGGTCCAGTGTGCTCGCTATGTTTACCAGACAGAAGGCATTCGTGGCTTCTACCGGGGATTAACGGCCTCATATGCTGGAATTTCAGAAACTATCATCTGTTTTGCTATTTATGAAAGTTTGAAGAAGCATCTGAAAGAAGCTCCATTAGCCTCTTCTACAAACGGGACTGAGAAAAATTCCACAAGTTTTTTTGGACTTATGGCAGCTGCTGCGATTTCTAAGGGATGTGCTTCCTGCATCGCTTATCCACACGGTATGTTTTGCTTTTTCTTCCAGAACAGTAGTACAGCTGTGAGGTTGGTGTCATTGTCCGTATATCTGGACTTCTGCAGTTCACAGTGAACGCAAGTCCCTGCAGGTGCTAAGGTGACGGAGTACAAGTGAGACTGCTTTCTGCTGTCGGTTATGTGAGTGGCAGGCACTCAAGCCCGTTCAGCTCCAGCTTCTCGTGGCCAAAACGTACCGTGCAGAATGTGGGCCCTGTGTTGTAGAACTTCGGATGTTTTCAGAGAAGCCAAAAATCTGGATTTTATTTAAAATTACTCGATTTAAAAAAACGGTGTGGGTGCCAACCAAAAAAAAAAAACTCAGTTTCCACTTTGAATGGAGTGTTGAGTGAGGCTCCTTTGCTAAGTCTGTTTTTTAAGGAATTAGAGACCTAATGTTCCACTGACCTACTTAAAAAAAGAATAGCTTAGTTTATTGTACCACGAAAAACAGGTTTTGTTTTCAAAAGCCTGCTGCACTGTCAGCTCTGACGAATGTGCATGGTCAACTCCAAAGCAGGTAATTGAGCCCCCGTCACGTGCTGAGGCACCAAGCGGCCCCCCAGGGCTCAGGGAAAAGAGGTTGGGCTGCCTCCCATGGTGGGGTGGGGAGACGGGAGCATGTCCAGCAGTGACAGGTGTCATGCTCGGGTTGCCTGCGTCGGGGAGGGCCAGGTGTGCAAAGGTCTGAAAATGCAGAAGGCAGCTTTTGAGCTGGAGAGAGTGGTGGAGAAGGGTTTTACTAGGAGAGGAAGTTGGCAAGTACATGAAAAGAAAATCTTGATGATTTGCCGTGCTTAATACAAATTACACCTTCAGTGAAATTACAGCGTTCGCTTAATTGGGAGTAGAAAACCACAAACTATCTTAAAATGAAGTCCCATTCAAAGTAAGCTTTTACAATCCCTTAAAAGTTATTTTGTACTTTGTTTGTATATGTAATGTCCCTAATTACCATTTCCCAGAGTTACAAAATGTTCTAAAAAGGTCGCAACTTTTCATTGTCGTAAAGGGCTCTGCTGTCCAAGTAGAGCTGCGATGGCAAATAGCCAGAGATGCGCATTGACGGTTACAGAGCTGTGTGCTTTGAAATCTCTCATTGTATCGCTTGGTGATGCAGTTCGTTTGTAGCATAAAGTATGTGTTTCTCTCTGCAGAAGTCATAAGGACACGGCTCCGGGAGGAAGGCACCAAGTACAAGTCATTTATCCAGACTGCTCGGCTGGTCTTCCGGGAAGAAGGTTACCTTGCCTTTTATAGAGGACTCTTTGCCCAGCTCATCCGGCAGATTCCAAATACTGCCATTGTGTTGTCTACCTATGAGTTAATTGTGTACCTGTTAGAAGACCGTACCCAGTAACGGGCCAGAAAATTGTGCTCTAGAAGAATAAAATTGACAAAGTCTAGAGAAATTTTTTTTCCATTGATGTTTAGAATGTTTGAGACTGAAACAGGAAAGGCCATAAAATATGTGGCCCGTATCACCCGTTGGACATTTCCTTTTGGATTCATGTTTTCTGGAAGGTTTAAATTCATTAACGTTAATAGTTAATTATAACTTTTGTTTTTTTAACTTACGAGGATTCAGGATTAAGCAGCAGCTAAATTAAATCACGCTACTTAATTTAAGTGTAAATTTGGTTGGTGTCCTCTTTTATGTTCACTGTGCCATAAGTAAGTACTCAGTGAATCATGACCCTAGAAATGCAGAGAAAACCTGCAAAATCAAACTACAACTTGTTTTCTCATCTGACACTACACCGCTGAATAGGTAAGATGTGTCACATTTTGGTGGCACTGGGTGGACCGGGACAGACTTCCCAGCCATTTTTCTTACTTGTACATTTCCAAGTCTTGTGCAGATTGAAAATTGAAGCCTTCAAGCTGTTGAGTTAAAAAATAAGTACAACTTTCTGATACTAAATATTTTAAACTGTAAGCATGTTTCTAAAGTTATCCTTTATCCCCAGTTTGAACCAAAGACAGGAGTTCAATGAACTGTTTACCGATCGTCTTAGTCCTGGACCAATTTCTAGAAGTTAAGCCTGGTCAAGCCCAGGTACCTTGTAAGTGTCGGCTGTGAATGTGGAGTAGGGTGAATAATAGACCTTTCCTGTCAGGTCTTTAACCCTGTTCTTGGGTCCCTAGCACTGGAGGAGAGGGACATGACAGGGGGTTCATTGCCCACCTCTCAGTTCACTTATATTCTCACAGGAGGTGTGTTTATAAATACCGTAGTTCACTGTGTTTCAAACAAAAAACAAAAAATAAAAAACCTGAAATGACAGATGACCAAAATTTTAACCACACCCCATCAATCCCTACTTTTAAAGGAAATTTAAAAAGGGACAAAGGTAACGCAGAAGGCAGGTAGGACAGACGGCCTTCGATTAGCTCTTCCACTGGAATTTGCTTATTGTCCACTGAGGTTTTCAGTCTGAATATCTAGAAAGATACTGGATTCTAATAATTCATGCATTGTCGTTTCAGATTCAGATGCACTGGTGGGGATGAGATTAGGATATTTTCAAATTGTATTTAAATGGAGTTTAATTTTGCACACCTTTCGGCATGAAGATGAGAGCTGGCATGCTTGAGCTCACTGGCAGAATTCGCTTCCATTTCAACAGCTGTGTAGAAGTCGAAATAAATCATCTTAGTCAAAGCATCAGTGCTTGTAAACCGCATGGCAGTCGAGATTTCTGTTCCAGGAGTTCAGTTTAACTGTTTAATAGTGGCGTTTAGTAACATCTTCCTATTTTGGTATTAATATTAAAACCTGAATTTTTCCTCAAGATTTGAAGGTTTAAAAATTAGGTTGCTTAATACTCGCTAGTTGGATATGAGAATTATTTGAAAATAATTTTCATTTTTACATTCTTGAATTAATAAATTTGATGCTGACCTAGGATCGTTTAGTCCTCTGCTTGCTTCTCCTGCACCAGGACATTGAGATGAGAAAGGTTGAGCACCAGAAGTAGGACGAAAAGCAGGAAGCTCTATAAAGGGTCTTGTCAGATCTGAAATGGGCATTGTCACTGTTTGAGCTGTCCATGGAGGGGTCCAATGGTTGATTTCTCTCTTGGGCACAAGCTCAGTCTTTGGCATTTCATTGTTTTTAAGTAGCCATATATATGACTTGGAAAACCCTCATTGCTTACCCACTGGGTGCCAGTGTGTAAGATGTTCTGTATTTTCTCATGGAACTGGTTTCTCACAACCTCATGAGGCAGGTGTTAACCGTGATCCACATTTTACAAATGAGAGAGGCTCAGGTTTAATGACTTGCTTGAGGTCTGAGAGATGGTAAGTTGTAAAATGGCCAGCAGTGGGTTTGTAGTGCTTTTTGGGGAGATGACTGTAAGGTAGAGGGGGCATCTGAGCCTGAGGAATGGTCTGCCTGAGGCCGGGGTCCAGCAAACCACCCCATTCTCTCAGGGATCGGGAGCCCGCAGGCACTACCCCGAAGGTGAGAATCTGCTAGTAACACCCAGGAAGGACGCAGTTGTTGGGTGCGTTCTGCGGTCTCTGAATCTTCCTTGGAAAGAAAGTACTGAAATACAGTGCCACATATTTTGAAGGAGGTTTCACTGATGTTTGTTCGTTTGTGGTGAGTGCAGCCACACAACCAAGGCAAGGCCCTGGCCCTGACCCAAGCGGCAGGAACAGGAGTGGCCTCTCTCACCAGCCCCTGGGTCCTGTGCCCTGCTCCCTGCCCTCTCGGCAGCTCCTAGGAATGCTGGTGCCTAGGGTGCGGGACACAGTAACTGGCAACAAGAAACAGTGGTAAAATTTGCTGCTAAATAACCCCACACTGACACTGTCCCACCACAGGAAGAACTCCAGTGTTGACTCAGAAACACTGGAAAAGTGTGGACACTGAGACAGGTATCGTGTAACTGAATAGGAATATTTACAACCCGCTGTTTGTTTTTTTAGTATGAAAGTAATTTAGCTCAAGCCCATAATACCGAAACTGGCATAAAGTGGAACTTCTCTAAATCCACGCCCCTGGGGTAACTTTGCAGCTCAGCGCTAACAGTCCTTACTGACTTAACTATGAGCATACACATATTCTAGGAGTGTCTTTATTAACTTAGTTATTACCCAAATCAATGTGCATGTTCCCTTTGTTTTTGAACAGTATCCTCCCTCCAGGCCAATAGCTCCCACTTTACTTTCCGAAGTTCCGAGGTAGGTCTGTCCTGTGATCCGTTCAACCTCGCCCCTATGGATGGACGTTCATATTTCCATTAACTGAATTTTTGTCCAATGGAGTGACTTAAAAGAGCTGCAACTTGCAGCAAAATAGGTGTTCGAGCATAGGCTGGGCTTGGCCAGCGTTGGGCAGGCGGGACTAGCGGGAGGAAAGACCACTTACGGCCTGTGCCCCATGGTGCTAAGGTTGGCGGACTTTGCTGGAGGCGGCTGGCGCGGAGGAGGGCGGGGGACTCGGCGCTGCGCCGCCTCCCACCTCCCGCCGCGGGGGGGCGCGCGCGGCCG
>NC_048228.1:6841185-6880370 GCF_002007445.2 Ailuropoda melanoleuca
CCGCGGGGGGGAACCATGGAGGGAGTGAGCGCGCTGCTGGCCCGCTGCCCCACGGCCGGCCTGGCCGGCGGCCTGGGGGTCACGGCGTGCGCCGCGGCCGGCGTGCTGCTCTACCGGATCGCGCGGAGGTGAGTGCGCGCGGCCCACGCGGCCTCGGCCCGCCGCCCTCCCCCCGCCATGGCCAGCTCCTGGGCCGCACGGCGCCTCCCTGCCCGCGAGGCCGCGGCGTGGAGATGGGGGCCCGGCCTGTGCGCCCACGCGCCGGGACCCGCTCTGCATGCCCGCGTCCCCCTGGGGGCTGGGTTGGGAATGTTCGTGGTGGGGAAGCGGCCGGGGAGTGGGTTCGGAGATCCCAGGAATGCGGGGTGGGCGAGGACGGCCAGCGCGTGGGTTACAAACTTCCTCCCCCACGGAGACGCGTGCCTGCCGAGCCGCTGGATCTGCGGGGCCGCCCCACGCCCACCCCGGCCCCCGACGCCCTGCGGGAGAGTGCCGCCGAGATGGGACTGCGCTCTTGTCCGCCTTCAGCCCTGCTCCGCGGGCACACGTTGGGATGGACTGATAGTAGCTGGCACTTTCTGGTCGGCGTACGCTGTCTCAGGCGTTGTTCTAATTTCATAGGGACCCAATCAGAGTCACGACCCTAGCAGCCCCTGGAGAAGGAAGCTGAGGGACAAAAGAGCTGAGTAAATTGTCATTAATTACAATAGCCACCGTGTGAACTGGAGTCTGCATTGCTAACCCCTGGGCAGTACTGTCTCCCAAGCGCAGGAAAGCCTGATACTCCTTAATGGGCTGGGCCCCTGCTGCTGCTGCCGCTGCTGCTGAGCTGGTTCAGTGGCTGCCCCAGCCCTGACAGGGCGCAAAGATCGTGCTGACCCTCAGAGCTGGCCTCTCTGAGGGGCCTCCGTGGTCAGGGATAGAAGCTGAGGGGCCCCTTGTTTCAGCAGGGCCTCAGGGGCAGCCCAGCAGTTTCTGCATCTGATCCAGCCTCTCAAAGGACAGAGAAAAAAGATAGGGTTGTGAACACATTCTAGGGACAAAGTGGGTGGGTTTGTCGTTTAGCAAGGGACCCGCAAAGCTCAGATATGAGGTCGGAGAAGAGAAGGAACGTGCCTGCAGTCCCTCAGCAGCAAGTGGCCGAGCTGGGATTTGAACCTGGGCAGCCTGGTGGGTCTTCCTTAACCGCCACCATATGCTGCTTCTCACCCAAGAGAGAGAGAAGTGAGGGCGATTTGAGTCACAGGCTTCTTGGAGGAGGAAGGGTAGGAGGGACATCAGCTGTGTCTGCAGGGTGAGCCAGCCGGGCAGGCTGAGGAAGGGGTGGCCTCCCAGGGGAGGATGGCTGGGGATTGAAGGAGCTCCAAATTCAAGGGGTCCCTTACACCTCACGTCTTCTAGTGTTCCAGTTCCTGCCCAATTTCTGGAAGCTGGAGGGACTTCCAGGACCAGCTGGTTCAAAGTGGTCGTTTTATACATGAGGGCACTGAAGTGCAAGGGCACGTGGCAGTTTGCTCTGATTTCCCAGAGCATGTGGACAGCAGACGGGAGTCCAGGGCCCGGCTTGTCTCCTGGACACTGCTGTCCCCCCCCCAGTTGCCCTGGGGTGGGGAAGGGCACACCAAGGGTCAGAGCCTGGGTCAGGCTACAGTTGTATTTAGTGTGGCCCAGTTTGGACTGGGTTTGCTTGCTGTGCCTCAGGCTCCTGTGTCTTCAGGTGTGGCTGTTCTCAGGGGTCCTGTTCTCCCCTCCTGGGCTGCTGGCCGCAACTTTCCCTCTCCCGGAGATAGGAATCTGGGGACTTGGGGCAGTGTTAGGCAAGCTGGCTGGAGGGGAGCCAGGAGGGTACCTGGAAGGCCTTTTCACTCCAGTGGCACAACACCAGAGTCACCGTGTGGCATGGGGACCTCTTGGTTGGGCTGAGAAGGACCAGACCTCTTACAGGATGCTCTGAGATTTTTAGAAAGCCCTGGCTTTTGTCTGGGCATCGTAAATTGGCCACTGTGCTGAGCCAGAAGCAGGACCAGCCCTGTAGAGACTGAGCCCGTCTCCCTCCAGCAGGGAAGACAGTGTGACAGTGAGGAACGTTGGCTTTGGCTGCACCATGGGTTTCGAGTAACCCTTGGGAGGGTGTGTAAGGGGAGTTTCTGGAAAGTGACTTGGTCGGGTGGGGTGCTGCTGGGCTCAGCATAGAGGTGGCAGAGACCTAGAAAGCAGACTGGCCCAGTAGCCTGGGGTAGAGGCCACTTCTCTGAAGGGCTGCAGCCCTCCCAGAGCCTCAGTCCTGCCTGGATTGTTAGGAACTCGTGCTGACGACACACCCGTCAAAGTACCTCCACACCACCACCTCCAGAAACCCACTCTCCAGATGCGGAATCGGGGTCGGAGGGCTTGGGCTCGTGCCCTCCTCTTGCCTCTGTGGAACCGCAGATCCACTCTAGCCCTTCAGCTTCTGACCAAGCCCCACACTGTGTGTCCTCGCTGAGGACACGCAGGAGGCCACCACTGTCCCCACGGGCCGGGAGCCGGAATTACACTTCCCTGGGCTAGCTTTGGCCTGCCCCTAGGCGGTCCTGATGGCTGCCTGATCCTGCCCCGCCCCAGACACCCATCTCCGGACTCTCCTGCTCAGCACTGTGTCCAGGATCTTATCTCCCGCTGGCACATCCCTGCTTGGGGCCTCCCATGGCACCCATGGGTGTTTATTGGAGTGTCTACTTTCTGGGGTTTGGAGACAGAGAAGGGCAGCCTCCTGGGTTAAGTAGCGGAGCCTCAGCCTGGCATCCAGAGCCCCAGTCTCCCGCCCACCTCTGGCCGCACTCTCCTGCTGCTGCACGCTGGCCAAGGGGCCACCACTCCCTGGCTGCACGCTGGGTGTCCCCTCCCCCCTCGGCCCAGCAGTCCCGCCTGCTTGAATGCCATCTGCTCATTGTGCCCTGCTGACCAGCAAACCCATTCTTTAGGGTAACGGCACATGCTCTGCTTGTTGGCCTCTCCTGTGACATCTGTCACCAGCTGCCCTGTGAACTTTTCTCATCTCCCGTCCAGGTCAGAAGCGGAGAGCCTGCTCGTTTCTGTCTCCCTACAAGCCTGGCGTGTGCTCAGTAAACACAGGTTGTGCTGAGGTGAAGGAGGGCAGTCCGCCATCCCCAGGCCGGGTCTGCCCCCAGACAGGTGGATTTGGGGACTTTCTGGCTTGAGGCTGGGCGGGAGGCCTGGAGGCACCAAGTTGCTTTTTGGTTCTACCGTGCTGTGGCCCCAGGGACACTGGCTCAGATTCTCGTGGTTGGCGAGCAAAGCATGTGCTGTCCACTCGAGGCACAGAGGAGCAAGTGAGGAGCCACCTGGGGTCCAGCAAGGCCCTCCTCACCTGTGAGGCTGTCTTGCACTGTCTTTTGGGGCCCTGCCAGAGACAAACCTCTTGGTTCCTAAGGGAACCAGCCTGACTCTCACGGAGACGGTCTTGCAGACTTCACGTGGCCAGCACACAGGGCCCAGAGTCATAAGCTGTCTGCCAGGCCCCTCTCGGGAGGCTGGGCATGCCTTGGGGCCTGGTGGAAACATGAACACAGGTCTTCCCCAGACACTAAGCCTGCTTGGATAGGCGAAGCCCCATCCTTGTGTCTCCTCCATGTGACACGGTGCTGGGCTCCCAGCAGGTGCCGAGGGCCTAGAGCTGCAGCCCTCAGAGGGGTGGGCTCACTCCTAGAACAGACGCCCCCGCCCCCATCTCTAGGAAATTTCAGGGCACGAGCCTCGTTTTCACTAAATGTGCATCCGAGCTGACGGGGTGATACCGTTGTTGAGAGCATGTGTCCATCTTTTACCCCCCAGTGTGTGTGTTTAGGGCTTGTGGAGGGGTGGGTCCAGAGCACGTAGCTGCCCCCGCTTCTCCCACGGGGCCTTCCCTGCTCCTGGCTGCTGCAGGTCTCCTCTGGCTCCAGCAGAGCCCAGGAGGTCAGAAGCTGGGTGAACCCTTCCAGACCCTCCTGTCCGCCCACCTGCTGGGGCCCGACCTTCCTCCGTTGGGCGGCCTGGCCGGGCCCTCTCACTCTTGCTTGTGTTACAGGGACGTGCTGTCTTACTCCCTCAGACGCCATCCACTGTGCAAAATGGTTTGTCCTAGAGCCTCCCTGGGATGGAGGTTGTTGGCTTGGGGAGAAGGGGTTTGGAGGTTTTATGAGGGGCCCTGGGGGGCCTTTCCCTGAGCAAGAGCAGGTCCAGCGCTAAGCCGGCTCAGAATAGAGAGCCCCTAACCCTCCTCTGTCAGGCCCGGTACAGGGGGAGGTGCAGGTGCGTGCACCTGGGAGGAGCTGTGCTGGTGGGGAGCTGACGCCCGTGCCCAGCACCCCAGTGCTCGCTGGCCTATCTGCTGCTCCCGGGCCCTGGACCCTTTCAGGACTGGCCGCATAGGAGCTGTGGGGGAGGACTCGGTGGCCGGCGGACCGCCACCCTCACCCCCGCCCTGGCAGGGATTACCATGGGGTGACAGTGACAGGAGCCAGAGCCACTGGCTGGCCCAGGAGACCAGAGCTAATCCCCCTCTCCCCCTTCCTGCCACCCACTTCCAGGCCAAGCTCATTTCCTGAGCAGTGGAGCTGGAGGCCCCGAGTGGAAATGATGGCTTCCTGGGGCAGGAGGGGCTTCAGGGGCTCCCTGCGACCGAAGCCGCACGTCCTGCTCACCCATGTGGGTCCCCGGGGCCGGCGCCTTTATCTCCTGCCTGGCTAGCCCTTTATGCTGAGGCTGCCGACTCCTCTGCTTGGCTTCTCTCCAGAGGCCACGTGTGGCCTGGTGGCGGGCTGAGGAGGCCCATGGTGAGGATGGAGGTCCCGGGGGCAGGTGAGAGAGGTTTCTCGGCCTGCGTCATCACTCACTGGGACGTGCCCCCCTGTGCCATCACAGAGGCGCCTGTAAAGCAAGTACACGTTAAGAAAAGGCAAGCCAAGTGCCAGCATCTGAGCGGAGCGGGTTTCCACACCTCTCGCCTTGCCTGGCACCATCTTCTCCCGCTCTGTGCATGGAGCCCAGGGACGCTGTCCAAGCGCCTTGCGCCAGCCACCTGCCAGGCTCAGCACTTCCCTAAATGCCCTGGTTCGATCCTCTCAGCGGCCTCCATTTGAGGCAAGGATTATCATTATCCCCATTATCCCCAAAGCAGTGGAGGTTCCAGGAGCTAGGTGACTTTCCCCAGAGGCCGCATCACACAGCCGTGACCGCGGTGTGTTGCAGCACTGCCGTTTCTAGGCCTTGCTCTGGTCTCTTGCTGTTGACGAGATGTGGTGGTCCCTTGTCTGTCACGAGGGCTTTGGCCTGAACGGGGGCAGGGAGTGTACTGCTGTGGTTGCCGGGGGTGACCCAGGGTGCCCTCTGTGTACCCTGGGGCCCTTCCTTGTGTATCCTGTTCTGCCCCAACTCCTACCTAGCCTAAAGATCATTTAGTAGGCACTTAGGCCATCATTGTTCTTCCCACCCTTGACATGCCCTTGTCTCCAGGTGGCAGGTGGTAAGACTGAGGCCTGGACACCCCTCATAACCTGCCCATGGTCAGTGGAGGGCAAAGGAGGGGCAAGGCCAGGAGGCAGCTGCGGTACCAGGAGCTTCCTCCGAGGCCCCTGGCAGGCCCAGGGACGGGAGGGTGACGGAGCTGGCCCTTTGCATTGCAGAGCGCCTTTATGTGTCTTGTGTCATTGGATCGTTGTAACACACGGATGCACGGGTTCTGTGATCACTCGCGCTTGGCAGGTGCAGGCCAGGCTGGGAGAGGAGGAGCTTCCTGGGGCTCACGTCTAGAAGTTGGCAGAGCCAGGGCCTCTGGCTTGAGCAAGCGTGAGGTCATGGCCGCCCTGTGGTCAGCACTTGGATGGTGTGGCTGCCCACTGCAGCAGGGGCCCAGGCAGGACCCCAGAGCTGGAGGTGGCCTCTGGGGGAGGACAGGGGCGACAGAGGCCGTGAGGCCTGGACCCCAGGGCTCAAGCAGCTGCCACCCATTGCCTACATGGTTTCTAGATCCTGGAACTGGAGGGGTTTGTTGGGCAGTTGCTGTACTCCCCCCTCCTCCACCCCATGGCCAGTGAGGTGGGAGGAGGGGCCCAGAGCACAGTTCCCCAGTGTCTGGGCCAGGATTATCCTGCAGACCCCACCTGTCACCGCATGTGTGGCCGACCAGGGCCCCTGTGGATTGCTGCCCTGTCCCCTCCAGCAGGGACTCTTGGCTTCAGTCTGAGCAGCTGTCTCTAGTCCCTGGCCCTCCATCTCCTTGGCCTCGCTCTCTTGGGATTTTCATCTGTGGAGCACAGGAGGCTCCTGCCATCTGGAAGCTCCCAGAGGAGCCCTGTTTCCACAGCCCAGGGACAGGCCCAGGGTGTGCAGGCCTCAGAAGGGTGGTCCTAGAGCCTGGCCCCTGTTGCCCCTCTGCCTGAGCCCCTGGGGGCTGGAGGCCCTGGGTTCCCATGTGGGTTCCCATCTTCACCTGTTCCCCAGGGCATGGGGGCGGGGGCAGTGGATCAGGGATGGGGAGCGCAGGCGGGCAGGCTTTGCCTGGAGGCCTGAGGAGAAGCTCGACCCAACCTCGGCCTCATTGCTGGTCCTCCTGGTGAGCCCCGAGCACGCAGCTGAGCCCCTCACCGACCATTTCCTCCGGCCTGCTGCGTCTCCGGCTCTGGGTCCCCTGGCCTGCTTCCCATGCTCTTTCTCCAGTCCCCGTAGCACGGGTGGCAGAACTCTTCTGGCTGACGCGACCCTGTCCTCGTCCACAGGATGAAGCCGACGCACACCATCGTCAACTGCTGGTTCTGCAACCAGGACACGGTCGTGCCGTACGGGAACCGCAACTGCTGGGACTGTCCCCACTGCGAGCAGTACAACGGCTTCCAGGAGGTACGGGCTCCCCTCCTCCCAGGAGGAGGACACGGGCCCAAGGCGCTGGGGTGGCAGTGCCACACCACTACAAGTGGCGGATCGGGGTTCACACCCAGATCTTTCTGGTTCCGAAGCCCGTTCCCTGCCTTGCGTCAGACCAGGAGTCGGCAGGCTCTCTGCAGAGGCCGGGTAGCGGCCCTGTGGGCCATGCTCTGCTGCGACCGCCCGGCTTTGTCATCCCACCGCAGACGACACGGACACAAGCGCGCGTGGGCTCCGGTGCGGAGAAACTCGCGCAGACCCAGGCGGCCAGCCCACGGGTTGCACTCGAGCTCCCCGGTGTGGCAGGGTGCCAGGGGGTATGGGGTGGGGGGCAGGCTGCACGCTCGGGGCTCCACGGGAAGTTTCTTCGGAAGAGAAGCTTCTGTCGCTCCATGTAAAGAAAGGGGACATTTAAGATCTGCCACCTTTTCCCTGGAGTGTCGCCAGATGGGGCCTCCGTCCTGACGCCAGGCCTCGGCCGGCTCTCCTGTCCGCAGGGGTGGGGCTCCCCCGCTGACTCCGGTCCCCTTCCCCCCTTGCCCCCCAGAATGGTGACTACAACAAGCCCATCCCCGCCCAGTACCTGGAGCACCTGAACCACGTGGTGAGCAGCGCACCCCCCCGCACCCCGGCCCAGCCGCAGTGGGTGAGCAGCCAGGTGCTGCTGTGCCGGAGATGCAGCCACCACCAGACCACCAAGATCAAGCAGCTGGCCGCCTTCGCGCCGCGGGACGAGGTGAGGGTGCGGGGGCGCGCGGGGGGCCCCTCCTCATCCCACCCCGCGCCAGCCCCACATCCCGGGCACATGATTTCTTCCACCTCCGTTGGAGCACGCTTCTTGCTCCCCCTCCTGCTCTCTTGCTTGCGGCCATCAGGGCTCCCGGCCCGCGCCTGCCGGAGGGGTTTATGCCGTGCAGGGGGAGGTGGGGTTCTTGGGCTCCCGCACAGGCCCTGTCGGACCCGTCCCGTCCGTGTCCCCGAGTCAGTCTTGTCCGCTGGCTGGGCAGGTGGTCTGCTCTGGAGTTGGTGCAGGACGCTCCCAGCTTCTGGGACAGGAAAGTAGGTACAGCCGAGCGGCTCGGTGCTAGGAGCTCGCCTCCCCTGGGCCCACCGTGGAGCCCGGCAGCCTGGTCAGCTCGCATATCCTGTCTGCCTGCCCCCTGCCAAGCCTTGCCCAGTCAGGGGGTTCCCTGACCACCGGAGAAGAGCCTGCCTGGGGCTCAGAGACTCTGGCTTTCCCACAGTTCTGCTGGCAGGAGGTAGGGCCGGGCCGGGGGCGACGGGCAACCTGCCTAAGGAAGGGAAGGCATGTGCGGTTTGGCAACCAGAGCAGCCGTTCTGGCATATTCAGTCCCAGTAAGAGACCAAACTGATAACCCTCCTGGCCACCGCAGACTGAAACGTTTGACTCCCCTGGGGAAGGAGAGGTGTGTTGCCTCATCTCTGGAGGGAGAAGGGGTGAGACTTAAATCTTCTGGGCTCTTCCTGAAGCCCAGAGGACCCTTCAGCTCCCACGAAAGCCCTTGGCTCTCTAGTGTTTTCTGGACCCTTGGTCTTAAGGGGAGGGGCAGACCCTGCCTCTGGGTGGGTTCCATCTGCATCGACGTAGTAGCCGGGAGCTATTTCTTCTACGACTCACCTGCCTTCCTCGAGCCTGAAGCAGGGGCCACGACCTGAGCTCCTGGCCTCCGGGTGCATCCTGTGCAGCCACAGAACCGGGCTAGAGAGGTGCCTGTCGCCCGTGGGTCCTGCCATATGCCAGGTTCTGGGCCGGGCCTGCCGCTCGGGAGCCGGCATCACTGCACGCAGTAGGCCGTGTGTCCGCTCGGGCAGCACCGCAAGCAGGTTCCAAGCAGGGACAACTTGCTCGTGGTCGCCCCCCCCCCGGCCCCCTGAGGACGCTGAACCTTTATCGTGGCCCCCCGCCCCCCACAGGGCAGGTATGACGAAGAGATCGAGGTGTACCGCCACCACCTGGAGCAGATGTACAAGCTGTGCCGGCCGTGCCAGGCGGCCGTCGAGTACTACATCAAGCACCAGAACCGCCAGCTGCGTGCGCTGCTGCTCAGCCACCAGTTCAAGCGCCGGGAGGCAGACCAGAGCCACACACAGGTTGGAGCGAGCGCCACCCCCCCCAAGAGCGTTCGGGGAGTCACACCCTTGAGATGGGGCAGGAAACCCCCAGATAGAGGACTGAGCCCCCGTGAGTGGAGGGCAGGTCTTCAGAGCTGAGATCCTTTTCCTGGAGGCAGGAGCCTTCCCAGGGGGCACCATTCCCACCTGTTCCCAGGCTCCTTCGTGTCCTTAGCTCAAGCAGGGGTCCCAGGAAGCGTGGCTCAGGATCGTGTTGCGTTTATGTCTGTGCTCTTGAGAGCGGGGGTTTGTCAGGGCCCTGCTGTATCTGGATGTTTTCCCCAACACTGGCATGCGTCCCTCATGGTACCCTTCGTGGGGGGCGGTCCACCCTTTGGCCCCGGACCGCCAGTTACAGCTGGAAACCAGACTTGGGGAGTTAAATAACTTGCAGAGGGCCACACACCAGGATTTGAACCTGGGACTGTCTTGCTATAACTATTTTTAGTTATTATCACTGTGCTAGGTTGATGGAATGTTTGGTTTAAAAACTCTGATGTAATAGGTGGATTGGAAGTAAAAACCATCCACCCCAGGGATGCCTGAGTGGCCCAGTCTGTGAAGCGTCTGCCTTCTGCTCAGGTCATGATCTCAGGGTCGTGGGATTAAGCCCCCGCATCGGGCTCCTTGCTCAGCGGGGATCCTGCTTCTCCTCTTGCCTGCTGCTCCCCCTGCTTGTGTTCTCTCTCTCTGACAAATAAATAAGTAAAATCTTTAAAAAAACCCAAAGAAACAAAAAACAACCCATCCACCCCAGAGGTATTCCTGCCTACCCCCTCGGGTGCCCAGATGGGTTCTGCGTCCAGCTGGTGTGCGGTTTCAGGCTGCACCCAGTCCCCTGACCACAAGGCCACAGCCCCGGCCTGCACGCCCACTTCTGCACAGCAGGAAGCCAGACGCACTGACCTTTGCCTTTCCTCCTCACCACCGTGTTAGACCAAACAACTTATTGCTGTGTTTTTTTAACTTCATTTTGGCCTGAGTTCTATGTGTATTATAATTCCAGTTAAGATCGCGATAGGAGCTTTTGATGAGAACTCGACAAAATGAAAAACTTACTAGAAAAAACAGGTCACCGTAATATCAAAAGGGTTTTTTTTTTCCTTTTTTTTTTTTTTTTAAGATTTTATTTATTTGACAGAGACAGACAGCCAGAGAGAGAGAACACAAGCAGGGGGAGTGGGAGAGGATGAAGCAGGCTCCTAGCAGAGGAGCCCGATGTGGGGCTCGATCCCAGAACGCTGGGATCACGCCCTGAGCCAAACGCAGGCCCTTAACGACTGCGCCACCCAGGAGCCCCCAAAAGGGTTTTTCTAAAGAACGTGGTAGAGCAGTAGCTTATCCAGCGTAATGACTTCCGGGGTGGGGGAAGGCAGAGAAAGGAGACAGGTCAGTGGAGCACAGCAGGAAACCTAGAAACAAACCTGGGAGTACGTAAGAATTTAAGACCTAGTAAAGACACTGTCTATGACCATCAGGAACCAGGTGGCTTTTTTTTTTTTTTTTTTTTTTCTCCAAGCGGGGCTGAAGCTTAGGACTCTTAAGATCAAGACCTGAGCTGAGATCAGGAGTTGGACACTTAACTGACTGAGCCACCCAGGCATCCCTGAAACCAGGTGGATTCTTCAGCAAGTGCTCTGGGGCCCTGGCCCGACCCCCGCACAGAGCAGGCACTGGGGATGGCTGTCGGGGGCGCTGGCCATCTCACTAACCAGTCTCTCTCCCTCAGAGCTTCTCATCTGCGGTGAAGGCCCCGGTCCAGGTCATCGTGCTCCGCGCCCTCGCCTTCCTGGCCTGTACCTTCCTGCTGACCCTCGCGCTCTGTGGCACCAGCAACCCCTTTGCCCCAGAGGCCACCCTGCCCCCAGCCCTGCCGCCCGGTGGCAATGGCTCAGCCGCACCCGACAACAGCACCACCCCAGGGGTGGAGGGCTGGCAGCAGCTTTTGAGCCTGCTGCCCGAGCATGCGGCCGAGAAGCTGCGCGAGGCCTGGGCCTTTGGGCAGAGCCACCAGATGGGTGTCGTGGCCCTGGGCCTGCTCACCTGCCTGCTGGCCATGCTGCTGGCTGGCCGCATCAGGTGCGTGTGGAGCCAGGCGGGGCGGGACTCGGTGGGAGGAATGCCCGGAGTCGAAGCCAGGAGGCTCTGCTGGGCATGCAGCCTGGGCGAAGCTCTGTGGTGTGGCTGGAACAAGACATGGTCCCTCTTCTTCGGTAGCTGGGAGTCGGGGGGGTGTGGGGCGCGAGTAGAACAGCGGCCTGCCCAGGGCGTGGTGGCACTTAGAGCTGGGCTGCCCCTCACTGCTGTGAGCTTCGGCCACATGGCACGCTTCTTGTCCCCTCAGGCCCCTCATCTGCAGAGTCGGGGAGATGATGCCCACCCAGCTCTCTGGTTGCTGGGGGACCAGGTGGGGCCCTTCTCCCCTGTGCACTTGGGGAACGTACTCAGTGGTGTCCACATCATCTCCGGGGCTCTGAGGAAGGGGCCTTAGCCTGGGTTTACAGCCTGGCATCTGGAGGCCCATTCAGAGTCGTTCAGCGCATGGGTGTTGGACATGGGGCGTCAGAGGCCCCTGCTCTTCTCTTGGCCCTGGACTCTGTCCTCTGAGCAGGGCCAGAGACGGACATGGGAGGCTGGAAGTGGCGGGAGGGGTAGGTCCGCACCCGGCCAGCCCCAGGCCCTCACCGCCGCCCCTCCTCTGTCCGCAGGCTCCGGAGGATCGACGCCTTCTCCACCTGCCTGTGGGCCCTGCTGCTGGGGCTGCACCTGACCGAGCAGTACCTGCAGGCCGCCTCACCCAGCTGGCTGGACACGCTCAAGTTCAGCACCACGTCCCTGTGCTGCCTGGTGGGCTTCACGGCAGCCGTGGCCACGAGGAAGGCGACGGGCCCGCGGAGGTTCCGGCCCCGAAGGTCAGAGAAGCAGCAGTGACTGCGGGGGGAGGACAGACGGACGGACAGGCCCGGAGCGGGGCCCCTCTGACTTGGGTCTTACCTGCCTCACTCCTGCCCTTGCCCAGCCTAGAGCCCCCTGTCCTTTCCGGCACCACCAGGCCACCTTCCCAAGTGCCCTCTAGCTGTCCACCGCTGCCGCCGTCTTTCTGGCCAAAGACCCCATCACTGCCCCGAGACTGGATCAGGGGTGGCGCCCACACAGCCTCCCTCTGACCCTGGGCCTCCAGCTGGCAGCTCCAGAAGTCCCCACCCTGGCCATGCCCTTTTCCGGGTTCTCACACTGTGGGTGAGGGGCAGGTCCCTGCTGTCTGCTGCTCCTCTCACTTCGCTCCATCCCTGAGCCCCTGGCTCAGGCTGGTGACCGTGGCTGCGGGCTGGGCCCTTGCCGCATGGCCTCCTTGGGCTGCTTGGCGTGGGCAGGTGCTGCTGAGCAGGGGCCCGAGCAGAGCCCCCCACTTTGTCCCCACCTCACTTCCCTGGTCTATCCTTTTGGTCCTGACTGTGGTCTGGCCAACCCTCACGGAGCCGGGGAACCCAGAAGACACAGGGCTGCCCCCCACCCCCGCTCTGGGTTTACAGTTCAGTCCCAGCTCCAAGACCTTCCTGAGACCCGTGGTCCCTCAGCCTCTTTCCCCAGGAATGGAGAACGCAGTTCTTGGGTCCCGACCGGGCCTGACCGTGAGTGTGTGGGGGAGGCTGTTGAGGGGGACAGGAGAGAATCCTGCAGCTCCGATGGTCAGCAAGTGTCGTCTTAGCAGCCAGGCTGCTGGGGGAGTTCGCCTAGGTGGGGATCCGAGCAGTCTTTCCTTTATCCATCTATTTTTCGGGCACTGCTGAGGGCTAGACTTAACCAGGGCAAGCACGCGCTGCTCCCTCTTCTGAGACGTACCTGGCTCTGCCTTTAAAGCCAGGGCCCAATCCTGGTGGCTGAGCCCTCTGCCCACCCCTGCAGGGGCTGGGATGCAGGGCTGCCGAGCAAAGGCTGCCCCACCTGGCTGGCGGTGGAGGCCTGAGTGCTCTCGGCCTGCTCCCCTACCGTGTGCCTGGGATGTTCCATTTCCTCCACTCAGCTCCCATATGATGCCTGGGGAAAGTTCTCACTCCTTGCGGATAGCATGGGGCAGGGGCCAAGAACGACACATATGACACTGGGTCATTTGTCACTTTGTTCCTCTCTGGCCTGTCACTACCTTCCTGGCTCCTGGCACCGTTCATGGAGGCTGTCGAGCCTCCTGGTTTCCAGTTCCCCATGGGGCAGCTTCCCCTTCTGTGGGGCCGGTGGGAGGGTAGGGACAGAGCCTCCGCTCTCAGGGAAGCACGCCTGCTGCTCATTAGCTGGTTCTAGCCAGGCCCCAGCTCTTCCCAGCCTCAGTTTACCGTCTGTGAAATGAGAGTGGACCTTTCTCCAGGGCCCCTGAGTGTTGACCTTGGTGTGGACACAGAAGTGCCACCGGCATGCAGAGAAGTAGTTAGCCTAGGGTGTCGTGTCCGAGTGCCGTCCCAGCAGGCGTGCGGCCCATGGCTGTCTCCTTCCTGCATTCTGCACTCTGATGACTCCCTCCAGGGCCGGTGTGCCCTGCCACTCGTCACTCTGAGCATCCGTGCCCCTCCAGATGGGACCCCAAGGGTGCCAACCACTCCCCTTTACACATTGGAGCCGGGGGAAGGCAAAGCAGATGACAAGCATGTGAGGGTCATGCTCAGCAAGGGGCCACCGACCAGCCAAACCTGAGAGGGAGGTCAGAGAGCACCCTGGTCAGGCCCTTCATGGAGCCTAGGCCCCACCGTCATGGTCCTTATATGTTCACCGGGTCCTGAGAAGCCAGCCCACCCCACTCCCATGCGTGTGCGGCAGTCGGTCCCCTGCCCTGGCACCTGGCTGGGTCTGGAGCTGCCTCCTTAGCTGTGTGGCCCCGTCAAGGCCCCGCCCGGCTGGGCTCAGCTTGTTCTCTGCGGGATGAGGTGCAAGGTGACTGACCAGGAAGGAGGAGTGGGAGCCTGGCTGAACCAGGAGTGAGCCCTGCTGGCCTGGCCTTGCTGTCGTGGGGGGAGAGGGGGGACGGCCCACCCGCCTGTCCCTTCACCCCCAGTCAGCCTGCCAGAGAGGGGAGGAGGCGGCAGGTACCAGGCCAAGAGCCAGTGGTCTGTTGGCCATGCATGCCCTCGTGTACAGAGTCTCCCGTTCTCAAGGAAACTGACAGTGTGATACTAATTACTGCTTTTCTTGGCATTGACTAGAAGCAGGACATCTGTGTGTATGTGTGTATTTAAATTAAATTATTTATAACAAGCATAACCAGCTCTCTTGCTGGCCAGGAGCCCCTGCTGAGGCTCTAACGGGGAGGGAGAGACGCCCTCACGAGAGGAGCCTCGGCAGAGCACGGCTTCCTGGGCTTTTTAAGAGTTTTGTGTGACTTTTTAAAATTATCTGTCTGTCCTTTAAAGTTCATTACTTGGAGCGTATTCCAGCACCTTCTGATGTTTGCTGGCAACAGCTGAGGAAGTGCAGGCATCCCTGGGATCGTGGCTTATTAACTGGAAATGTGTTTCCCTACCCGGGACCTCTGTCCCCTCCACTGGGGACGACTGTCAGACCACCTGGGGTCGGGGTGACCGTCTCCAAGACGTGAGGGAGGCCCATGTGGCTGTCTTCTCTCTCCGAGTCTGGGGTCCCCGCCAACAGGCTGAGCAACGGCCTCGACGCAGCCGCCCGGGGAGGAGCCCGTGTCCCTCTGTCCGCGACTGTTGCCACGTGTCTCGTCCTCTCTGGTTGTGTAGTGCACCTGCGGAGGACTGGCCGGTGACTCTCTCTTTGCTGTAACCGTAACTCCTGGCCATAGATGTCGTGTTTTTCGTGCTGTATTTTCAATAAATGCCTCCGGGGCTCTGCTCTCAGCGGCGGGCATCGGGTACCATGTCTTTTTTGTTTGTTCTTTCACGTTCCTTCGGAGGCTTCTGGGCCGGGGCAGGGGACTTCGGGGCACAGGCGTGCCCACGGGAGTCAGGTTTGGGTGTTGGTGACACGGGCCCCAAACGGCTCCGGGCCCGGCTGTCCAATGTGCCCTACTGGGTCCTCTTTTCCCCCGTCTCAATAAACTGCTGCTTAAAATGTAGTCCTTTCTCTCCTTCTGTTCCTGTCTCGGACTGGGATTGGGTCGAAAAAGACCAGCCAGCCCCCCCCCTTAGTGTCAGATGGGACGTGGTACAGCCGCCTGTCCCGTCCCAGAACCTGTTTATCCCGTGGGCGTACAGACTTGGATTCGGAGCTGAGTGCCTCTCTGAGATGGGGTTTGAGGGTGCAGGGTGGTCTGGGGAGGGTGCTTGCCAAAGGAAGCGTCGATACTTTTGAGCTCTCTGGGGCCTGGCAGAGGTTCCCAGGGACCGTCTGCTGCAGAGCCGTGATGGGAGCTCCCTTGGCACTTTACGAGGATCTGCTAGTTGACTGATGTCACTGCGTGTCACAGCAAGAGGGGTCAGACCAAAGAACCGGCTCCTCGGTGCCAACATTCTTAGTGGAATCAGAGATTGGGAACGGCTCCTGTGCCAGATGCTGAGAGACTTGCGTTTTAAGACCTGGGGTGGCCCCAGGTGTGAGCAGGATCTGGGAAAAGCAGGGAAGAGCTGGAAAGACCCTGGAAGCTTCTCCTGGGCACAGCTGACCACGTCCAAACCCCGCAGCCCGATGTGGAGCCTCTCCCCTCACTTGCCAGTTGGAGGGGTGAGGGGGTGTGGTGGGCTCTGCGGTAGGGGTGGGCACAGGAGGCCCGGCGCAGAGTCCTGCTGCCATCTGCTGGACAGGCCTGGCATCCCCTGCCTGGGGACTGGGTCTTCGAGGAGGTGCAGGCCCCGGCAGGGGACAGAACTTCACCCGCGATCAGAGCAAGCTGGCCAAAGGTCCCAGTACACCTTCCCTGCCCCTACAGTGAGTGAGGTGGCCCCCCCACCTCCAGCTGTTCCCCCACAGGAGTGGCGCCATCCTGCCAAATGATACCCCAGTACTACAGTGACAACACAAAATCGATCTTTGTAGAGATAGAACTTTCCTCGGGTGTCTGGGGGCAAGGAGGTGGGTGTCTGACAGGCTTGGGCAGAGCAAGTCAGCACGTGGAGTGCGGGAGCGGCCAGCCTGGAGTTGGCCAGAGCCTTCTGGCAATTGGCTTGAGTTCCAGCCACGATTTCCCCATGTCCCCCAAACCCAGGGGCCCTGCCTTTGGTTCTGACATCCAGGTAGCCTCCTGGCACTTTGGAAAGCATTAAAAAGCTCCCGTGATTCTCTAGGAGGGCAGTGGTGGACCTCACACTTGCCTCATAGAACTTGTTTAAAGCGAGGGCTAAGAGTAAAAAATAGGGAAATCAGCCGAGTGTAGTTTGGCTAGCAGTGCAGTACCCTGAGCGTTGGTCACACGGGCTCAGGATGGGTCCCTTAGCAGGCCCCCGGCTCTGCTGCAGGGCCTGACCAGCCTGCCCATCCATCGGCACCTTGTCCATGGCCCCAATTGTCCCTTGGGACTGAGGTAAGGCCGGACCTCCCCCAGCTCCGTCCAGACGGCGGACTAATGTATTAACTGCCTCTGTCCCTCCCCTCCCTTTGTAATCGGTTGCCTTAATCAGAAGCATGGTTGACAATCTGGCTTGGGGCCACCAGGTCCTGTTGTGTGATTTGCCCCATTCTCGAGTTAAAGAGACACTGTCACCTTCCGTGTTTTGGGCAGCCTTGCGATCGTTTAGCGGTCTTTTCTAAGCTTGAGTTAGGCTTGTGTCTCCCAAGAGCCTCTTCCCGGGGATCCCTGAGGCTGGCCACCTCCCCCTCCGCTCTGCAAGGGGCTTCAGATGAGTGTCCAAGACCAGAGAGCAGCAGTGGGATTCCCGGAGTCGGGCCCTGGGGAGCAGGGGGCTCCCCGAGCTCAGCTGCCCTGGCAGGAGGCTCTGGGCATGGAGCACAAAGAGGCCAGGGGAGCCCAAGGCCTCTGGCCTTCATTGAGTGCCTGGCACGGGGTTGGACATTTTTGCTTCAAGGCGAAGGGTTGGCGTGAGGTTGGCAAGGGCGACAGTGTCACTTTAATACCGAGACTAGTAGCAGAACTAGTTTGCTGTGAAGCTGAGGGGGATCGGAGGGGGCATGCAGGGAGGGGTGGGTCACGCTGGCACCTCCCAGCCACCCGCTCCTAATGGCGTGAATGTGGTCGGACTGCTTTTCTGCTTCAACTAACGCACGCCTCCCTGGGACCCCGACTCCGGCCCCACCTGGCACCAGGGGAGAGGGGACGGGACCTGTGCGGAGGCCGCCTCCAGAGCCTCCCGGGGCTGACTCTCCTCTTCTCTCCCGTGCCCGATGGGCTCTTGCAGGTATTTCCCGTGCGACGCGGCCGGCCTCTTCCCCACGAGCCCCAGCCTGGCTGTGCCCTGCCCGAGTGCAGGCCCTTCGCCGTCTCTGTTCATCCCCACCCCACCCGGCTTCCTGCCGCTCGCCAACCAGCAGCTGTTCCGGTCTCCTCGACGGGCCTCGCCCTCCTCGCTGCCAGGCCGCCTCAGCCGGGCCCTCTCGCTGGGCACCATACCGTCCCTGACGCGGGCAGGTAAGAGGCGCTGGCGCCTGGGCGGGCAGAGTGGGGCTGGGCGCGGGGACGCCAGCCGAGTGCAGGGTGGAACGCACGGCAGGAGGGCGGAACAGGGGTCAAATCCTGGTGCGTCCACTCGGCAGCTGCCTTACTATTCTGAGCCTCAGTTTCCCTCCAAGAAAACGAGGTTAGTAGGAGAACCTGCCTGTGGGTGTTTGTGTCAAACAAGGTGATACATTCAAAGCACCTTCTAGAAGCGTAGCTGGCACCCTGCCGGCACTCAGTAGATGTCCGCACGCGTTGGGCGTTGTCTTTTACCACCAGTCTTACTGTTGTTATTACTGCCGTGGTTTTGAGACCTTGGGGGCTGGAAAATTTGCCCACATTTATGGAGTGCTTGCTGCACGCGGGCCCTGGCACGACCGAGATCTGGTCCTTGGGATGAGGGACTTTGCCTTATCCTTCACCTTTAACGGCAGAATCTTTCTGGGAAGTCAGTTATAAATTAAATCCGGTGTTTCTTCCTCAGAGCCCAGCGAGTGCTCTCTGATGGCCCTCAGTGCTTTGGGAAGCTACCCCGGGCGGACTGGGCTTGTCTCCTCCTCGGGCTGTGTCCTAGGGGGGGCTGGCTCCCTGGGTAGCAGGTTTGGCAGTGGGAAGCCACGAGGCAGGATCCCAGCCTCCAAGAATATGGGTTGCCATCTTAGTTAATCCAGGCTTGGTAACCTGCAGTCTGTGTCTCATTTGAGGCCCTTGGCTGGTCCACCGGGTTGGGGGCTCCAGCTCCAGTCAGATTCCTCTCTGAGCTTCAGTCTCCCCCCATGATTGCCCAGGGTCCCACTGCAGCTTGGAGCCGGGCTTTGTGCCCAGTCATCTGGCTCATGAGCTCAGGTGTCCTCTTGGGCAGAGGGTGGGTCACGCTGCAGGAGGGTTGGATCACATGGTCCGTAGGGTTCAAGGCCTTTGGAGTAGGGCCGAAGGTGTGATTGTCCTGAGTACAGATGCCTGGACTCCAGATAGTTTTGTGTAGCCAGAAGTGAGTTGGCTTGCTGGGCAAGCCGCCCTCCTCTGGAAATGGTCATTCAGCAGAGCTCTTGATCCCCTGCCTGTGGCCCTGGGACTGGGGGGGGACCCCGGAATTCCCTGAATGTGGGAGGCCCAGCAGCTGGGCCCTTCCCCTAGAGGGTTCTCTGGAGCTGGCCGTCAGGCCTTCTGGGTGGGGTGAGGGTGGGGTTAGCTGGGGCCAAGGTGGGGACAGGGGCTCAAGCTCCCAGGCCTCTGTAGGACCAGCTTAGTTGGGGTCCTGCCGGAGCCTTCTGGCGGCCATCTTGGGGAGAGAGGTGCAGACGGCGGGGGAAGGCTGCCTCTCGTTTTGCTCTTTAAAACATGAAATGACTGGGGCCCCTGGCTGGCTCAATCGATAGAGCATATGACTCTTGGTCTCAGGATCGTGAGTTCGAGCCCCCAAAACAGAAATGACTCTGGTTAATGTCCCACAAGGTGAAAGGCAGGGACTTGACCTCCGAGGGGCACCTTCCTGCCCCTCCTGTTCCCTGTAGGGCAGACACAGGGTTGAAAAACTGAGCCCCAAGCTCCCTGCCACCGCTCCTCCCTCTGGAGAAAAGCCCACTAGCTGCCGGTCTGATAGAGGCAAAATGGGGGTGTTCGGACGCCCCCATCTCTAGCAGCTGCTGATAATACACACGCTGTGGGACTGTTGTGAGCACCTGACGCGGGCAAGTGAGGGGCCAGGAGTCGTCTGCTGGGAGCAGCCAAGCAGGCCCCCAGCCCATGACCCTGGGAGGGTCTAGAACCGGAGAGTGCGCCTCAGGGCCAAGGTGGGCATGATGTCAGGGAAGCTTCTAGAACAGGGCCCTCAGCGAACATGGCTGCTGTTATTACTGTGGGATGGGAATACCGATAACAGCGATGACCAGAGGCTTAGCTCCTCTAACGTAAAGGCCATTTTGCTTGTATCCTGAGTTGATACTATGATGGTTTTCCTTTTCCCCTGGACCAGAGATGTCCCTGCCTGTTCCTGGTGGCCCTGGAAGAGAATTTGGGGAGGGAGTGGGCAGACTGCTGAGGGCGCCAGGAGCAGCCCTGCCCTGGGCCGCACACTCCTGGGACGACTCTCCGTGTGTGACTCTCCGTGCACGCCAACCCTGGGGGGCCGAGCTGGGGGCTTCCATTTCCAGCGCCTTGGGAGCGGTGGGTGGCATCCCAGAGCCAGTGCAGGCTGGTGAGGCTGCGTCTCCCACCCATCGTGGAGGACCCGCAGCCTCCCTGCTGCCCTGTGGGGCTGGAGGCAAGGGCGGCAGGGCAGTTCTGTGGGACGCAGGCTGGTCTCGGAATGTCCAGTGACGGGTAGGATCCCAGGGTCTCCCTGCTGGGGGCGCTGAGGAGGAGTTTTTGCAGCTCCTTGGCTCAGGTAGCTAGGAGGCGCTGGTGGTGTGGGGCTCAGGTGCCAGGCTGGGTTCCTGTTTCCTGGGTCTCTTTCTCGCCCCACTCGCCTCTATTCCTCCCTGCTTCCAGCCTCATCCCTGTGTCCCTACAGCTCATGCCCAGGAAAGAGACTGCTCTCCTAGCATCCATAGAACAGGTTCCGGAAAGGCCACATGGCCACCCTTACCCAGACACGGGTTGGCATGGGTCTGTATCCCTGGGTCTTGTGGGGGACGGGGCAGGTGGTGCGCTGTGACCGAGGGACCCCCAGCGCCCTAGGGGGATGGAGCAGCAGCGGCTCAGGACGGCACGCAGCGGCCGCTGGGTCTTTCCACACTCTGCTCTCAGCCGAGCGCTGGGGGACCACAGGATACGTGGGGTGGTGTCTCTGCTCTTGGGGTGCACTTGACTGAGGAAAAGCAGCATGTTCAGTGCCCCCTGAGGTGCAGCACGGCTGGCAGGCGCAGGTTAGTGGAGGGGGACCCCAGAAGGCTGAAGGAGTGACTCTGGGGGGAGGGGGCCGTCGTGGGTTTCTTTCTGCACGAACTGAGAGCGGGCCAAGTGGATCTCGGACGGTGATTCAGGGAGTCGGTTCAGAGCCCGTGTTTTCGTGAAAGCCTGACGTGAGTGACAAAGCTTAAATGTCAGCAGAGTGGGGACTGGAGAATGGAGGGGGTGGGCGGCTGTCGTCACCATGGGCCCAACATGTGTCACCTTTTTCTTTCCTCTCCAGACTCGGGGTATCTGTTCAGCGGGAGCCGCCCCCCGTCTCAGGTGTCTCGATCTGGAGAGGCACCTGTTTCAGGTAAGGAGGATGGGGAGCTGCTTTCGACGGGGGCCGCGTGGGCCTGGGTTTCCAGAGCGTCCTGCGGGTGGGACAGCATCGTGGCTAAATGTGAGCTTTAGGGGCCTGTGTTCAAGTCTCAGCCCTGTGCCTCCCAGCTGTGTAGTCCTGGGCAAGTGACTCAGCCCTGTGCCTCGCTTTCCTCTTCTGTGAAATGGGCGCGGTGGTTTCCAGGATTCGATATCCTGGAAGTGATGTCGTTAGTGATGACTGACGGAGACGTGCACCCACGATCCCGCCACGAGCAGGGCTGGGGTTCGCTGACCTTAGTTAAGTCAGGAGTGCCCTCAGCAGGCAGTGGGCATGTGGCGAAGGGTCTGTGATCCTCTGCCCTCCCTCAGCCCCCGGCAGGCTTCCCTCTGTCCCCCGTCTTGGTGCAGCCTTGCCTTTCTTCCCGGGCTGCTAGAGGAAAAGCCCCAGGAACAAGACCGCTGTAGCAAGGATAGCTGTGACGGTGGGGAGCACGCACGCCTTATCGCCATTCTTACCGGAAGTCTCTGTCCTCCTCCTGCCCTCTAGATTACTTCTCTCTGCTGTCGGGATGCTGCCCCTCCTCCCCACTCCCTTCCCCGGCGCCTTCCGTGGCCGGCTCCGTGGCCTCCAGCTCTGGCTCTTTGCGCCACCGCAGGCCCCTCATCAGCCCGGCCCGGCTCAACCTGAAGGGGCAGAAGCTGCTGCTGTTCCCGTCACCCCCCGGGGAGGCCCCCAACACACCCAGCAGCTCAGACGAGCACTCGCCCCACAACGGCAGCCTCTTCCCCATCGAGCTGCCCCCGGTCCCCCAGAGATCGCCGGCACAGGACACGAAGCTCACTGTGGGTACGACCCTCTGACCGTCCTCCCGGGAGATGGGAGAGCCCAGCTGAGCTGTGACAGTGCCTCTGGTCACGTGCAGGCGTGGGATGACCTCGCAAGAGGCCACGCAGGGCCTGTCCTTGCGCTCACCCGGGCACGTGCTGTCGCTCTCCCGAGCTCCAGGCACTCCCGCCCTGGCTTCTGGTGACCTTGAACCATGGAGACGTTGCCCTCCGTTGGCTGACTTTATTTTCTTCTTTTGCAATTCATTTTGAGGGTTTTGTTCCTTGGGGTGGATCAGAAATGCATTGTGCCCTGCTAGCCTGTGTCTGTCTGGTCGCAGATATTTTTGTTTTGCTCAAACGGTGGTGGTCTGCCAAGCATTTGTAAATTTTTAAAATTAGGCCTCAACCTTTAAAATTAAGAACTTTCACACGAAATGTGTGGATTTGCAGTGCCTCTTACAATGTCAGAAGATGTGGCCGCAGTAGGTCTGAATACTGGCCAGACAGGTGGAAGGACGGGCTGAGACCCCACGTCCCAGCCTCGGCCACCCCCTCGCCCCACCCCCACCTCCCAAAGCCTCGCTCGTGGCCATCATCTGCGCCTCTTGGCTGTGGAGTTTGCTGCTCCGGGTTTAAAACCCGCTCCCTTCGTGGCAGCTGCGCAGCTGGGATGGGAATAGGACCCTGGCCTCCCGTTGCCCAGCGTCGGGCAGGTGGGCTGGGCGGGGCAGGGCTGGCTGGCCGCATCCAAGGACGGTCGTGGGATTGGAGGTCGAGCTGCCCCACGTCTGTCGCTGAGACACCCCTTCTCTCCGCAGACATGAGGTCAGTGCCAGAAAGAGGCAGTGCCTGCAGCAGCCGGTCCATCAAGAAAGAGGACGACTCATCTCAGTCATCCACCTGTGTGGTAGACACCACCACCCAAGGGTGCACAGAGGAGGCCGCCACCTGGAGAGGTCTGTGCTCCGACCTGGGGAGCGGGGCAGGGTGGTGTGGGGGCCATGGGACTGCAGCCCACATCCCCTCCTGCTCTGTCTGGGACCCTGGGAGAGAAAGCCCTCCAGGGCCCTCGAATGGCAGAGGACAGTGAGGCAGCCCACCCAGCACCTTCCGGGTCCGGCCACCACTGGGCGGACAGACGCCTGCCCTCGGCTCAGGGTCTGGATCTGCACTAGCACGGCCGCCCCTGGCCGCAGGGAGCTGGTTAGATTTAACAGCAGTAACATCTAGTACCGGTGAGAACGTAGTTCCTCGGCTGTGCCGGCTGCACCTCGAGTCCTCCGGTGCCATGTGTTCCGGTGCCACGTGTTCCAGTGCCACGTGTGGGCTCCTGTTTGCCCCACAGACGCAGAGCGCTTCCGCCCTCGCACAGAGTCCCCAGGGAGGATGCGGACCTGGAGCTGCGGGGCTCACATCCAGCCCCTCTGCGTGTGGGCCGCGGGGCGGGGCGTGAGAGCAGGTCCTGGTTCTTTGACACGCTGGGCACACCGGAGTCAGCCCAGGAGAGCCCGGGGACACATGTGTGGAGACGATGGGTGGACACGTGTGCGGGGAGTCTTTCTGCACAGATCGTTCTGAGCTGACCGGGAACAGGTGCTGGCCCCAAATCCGGCTGGTCTGCGGTGTGACCCAGCAGCCGCGAGACCCCAAGCACAGACTTGGGGCGGGGAACTGGAGCCTGGGCAGGGTACTGCTCACTCCCCTAAAGCTCCCCGTTTCCTGTCTGTACACCGGGGGTTGCCCTCCTGACCTCCTCACGGGGGTACAAGTGCGGGACGCCATAGCCCAGTACCTGCCTGGTAGCGCAGACTCAGGAAACGAGGCTCCTCTGGGGAGGCAGGACTTGGCCAAGTGACCCCAGGTGCAGGGGTCTTCCTGGACGGGGAGGCCCTGGGGGGCTGGGCTGGTGGTCCACTGCACAGTGACCCCACCACCCACAGGTCCCTCTTCTGACCTTTGTCCCTCTGACTGTGTCTTTTCGCTCTCTCTTGAAGGTCGTTTCGGGCCCTCCCTGGTCCGGGGCCTCCTGGCTGTGAGCTTGGCCGCCAACGTGCTCTTCACCTCGGCCTACCTGTACCAGGTCCTGCGCTGACCTGCGGGCCACAGCCTCCCGGTGCCCAGAGGGGCTCGGGGGCGCCCAGGTGCATGCTGCTTCCACCACTGCCGGCCTCGGAGCTGTCCCCAAGGGACTGCCTCCGCTGTCCTCTCCAGGGCCCTGGACCTCACTGGGCCAGTCCTGTCCTCGGGATCCCTCCTCCTCACCTAACAGACGGCAGGGCTGAGCGTGGTCCGTGAGGTCACTCTCCTTCCTGCCTGTCTCCTTGCCTGACATCACTTGTGTTTGGTGCTGACCCTGATCCCGAAGCCAGGGATCCCCGAGGGGCTGCAGGACCCTGGGGTCCCCTCCCCCACTGCCCAGCCCGCCTGGCAGGAGGGCCACTACTACTGTAACTGCAGCAGGAGCCGGCTGCCTCCTGACCCTGCGCTGCGGGCGAGGACCACGTCTCTGTACTGTACTCTTGTCCCACGCAGCTGCCTCAGGTTCCCTGGGGGAGGAGGGAGGGACAGTCCCTGTGTCACTCATCCTCAGTCCTGCCCTGTGAAGAACAGACCCCTTGGGCGGGCCCTCTTGAGGATGGGCATCTCCTGCCCCTGTCTTGCCCTGTCCTGTCAGCTCCAGGCCCGTGTGTTCTCTGCTCTCCTGGATGGGCAGGTGGGTGCCTGGGGTCCCCAGCCCAGGGCCCCTCAGAGTTCTAGTGTAAGCGTCTCTCCTCCCTTCTGCCCTCTCGTGCCCCCATTTTATTACCTCTAGTGACCTTCCTGGCAGCAGCCCCATGACACTGAGAACACTACCCGGGGCACCCCACCCCCTTTCCAGGCCTGCGCTTCCGGATCCCTCCGTGCACTGCCCGCAGGGGCCTTGCTTGGCCCTCAGCCTGCATTGCCCTGCAGGACAGGCCTAGGCAGCCTGCGGGTCTCCGAGGAGACCGGACCCTGCCCCTGCCCTGCACAAACCTGGTCCCTTTCAGCCCCCGAGACCCTACTTCCTGCCTCCCTTTCGTTGTGCTGTCACAGGGGGCTCAGTGCGACCTCTGTCTCCAGGCCACCTCAGCTGGCTTTCTGTCCCATCCCACTCCCCTCAGGCCCTGCCACTGCCCTTCCGACCGCTACCAGAGATTCCCGCCCCCCCCCCCCCCCCCCCCTGCCTTGTGCCAGCGTCCTGTCCTGCCCCTGAGCAGAAGAAGGAGAGCCCTTGGTCTGGCACAGGGAGCCCCCCCCCATGCTGTGAGGAATGAGTGTGCGTGTGCATGTGGCCCTCAGACGTGGCCTCGGACACAGGCATGGGCCGCGTGTGTGTCTTGCACGTACCTGTGCCCCTTGGGGAGGGATGGCGGTCTTGGTGATTTCCGAGACTTGCTGGCTGGGGGGGTGGTGGTCATGAGGGCAGGAGGAAGGGTCTTTATCATTCAGGGATAAAGTTTAATTTTATTTTTCTACACATTTTTGCCAGGTAAGGTGTTCTGCGGGTAAGCAGGACGCCCCCGGTTCTCCCTTCCAGGGAGGGTTCGTTTTTTTAAGCCTTGGGTGCTTTTTTAGTAATTTTTTTTACCATGCGGGGAAGGAGTTGCTCTGACTTCCCCTCTCTTCCCTTCCCCCCACTCCTGTCCTGAGAGCTGTTTCCTGCCCTGTCTCCCACCCCAGCACATGGGGGGTGGGGGGCCAGGGGCCGCACTGGGACCCTGAGTCCAACTGCCAGAGATGATTCCAGCTTGGAGGCGGTGCTTCTTGGCCCCATTTGTATAGTGGGCATGTGTGTCAAGTTTTTTAATTTCATTTTTTGCCTAACAAAGCCAAACTCCATTCCCAAATGCCCTTCCTCTGTGGCTCTGACGAAGCCCTGACACAGAGTGCCCGCCCCTTTCCTCTCGGCCTGGCCAGCTCGGCCCCTCCTGCCCCAGACCGGAGGTCCCAGCACCCTGCAGGGGCAGGGGTGAGGCAGAGTGGGGAGGGGGGCTTACGTATGTTTTCTTTCAAACAAAAAACACCACCTTATTTTTCTTTACAAAAGCAAAAAAGGAAACCAAAAAAGATGCCAACCTTTGAACTATATACTTCAGTCCATCTTGTCTTTATTCTCTTCACTCCGGCGGCTCAGGCCTGGGTGGGGCAGGGGTCCTTACTGCAGTTGGAAGGGATTTCACTCATTTCTTCAATACAGAGTTGAGAGTGGGGTCCTGGGGCTTACGGTGGCCGTGGCAAGTACAGCATGCCCATGACCCCAGAAGGCGAAGGAATTTGAACCAGGAGACCCACTACCTGGGGCGAGCGGGGCAGACAGGACTTGCTGAGCACAGAAAAGGAGGGTATCCCTGAGGACAGTGTGAACAAGGGCTCAGGCAGAAAGCCTGTCCCAACCAGCAGTCCCCAACCCCACCCCAGAGCTGCAGGAGCGGTAGACCTTGTTTTCTCCTTTTCCCCCTCCCACTGGCCCACTGACCCTCCTGGCAGCCAGGCTCGGCTCGGCGCTGGCCCCTCCAGGTGAGCAGCCCGACACTACCCAACCTGGTGAGAACCGGCTTCAGTGAGAGCAGGTGCAGGGTGGATCCAGAGAAAGCACTTGAAGGTGCCCCACTGGACCCACGCTGAGTCTGGAGCCCAGGGGCGGGGCCCAAGGGGCAGCCCTTGTCAGTGTCCCCTGTACGAGCCCTGCTTGGGCTGCCTGGTGACTACGGGGACTGCATTTCTGTGGGCTCAGTCGAACTCAGAAGTGGCAGGTGTGGGGGGGATTAAAGCACAGCTGGCTGCCGAGGGGCAGCCCAGCACATGTGCGCACCTGAGGGGAGGATGGGTGTTGGGTGGAGGGCTCCCAAGGGGCATTCGGCAGGGAGCTGGGCTGGGCCAGTCACCTGTGGCACAGAAGTTGGTCCTCTGGGATGGCAGGGCAAGGCTGTTCCCAGGTGGACCCCCAGACCCCAGAGTTCACTGACCACGAGGGTCCTTGTGATGCCCCAAGGCCATGACCAGCCTGCAAGGTGAATGCGCAGGAAAAGTTCTGATCTTTTCAAAATTTCAAGACCACGGCCAGCCTACCACCCCCTTACCAATAAGCCATGTGACACTGGGACCTCTCGTGCAGCCGGAGCCGAAGGACCTAGTTGATCTGGCCCTTCTGGGAGATGGTCAGATGCAAATGCAAAACACCCCCTCCATTAGGAAGCATCTGGGGGGGTCCAGAGTGGTTTCACACTGCAAAGTGTTCTTTATGGTAGCAGCTCAGAGGACACTTTGCTACCTGGGTGGGGGGGGACCTGGGGACGGCTGGGGTACAGCCAGCTTGACTTCAGGGCCAACGTGGGATTGTGCGTACTTGGCTTGGAGTTGTGTGTGTCCCCCATTCACTAGTGGGATTGCTGGGTCACAGTGAAAGAAGGGAGAGATCCAGGATTTCCACAGTACGTTCTTGTCTTCACCCCTCCGTCACCAGCCAGATTTGCATAATAATTGTTACAGTGCCCCTAGCGTGTGCAGGGCCCTGTCAGGTGCTGGGGCTCCAGCGCGAGCGCAATGGTGATGGCCCTGCTCCGCGGAGCCCTGCCTAGCGCAGGGAGGCAGGCCTAGGTCAGCGTACGGTCTGTGCACGCACAGCGGAAGGCTGTGAGGTCACAGGGTACAGTGTCTCCAGCGCGAATAGTCAGGAGGCCAGAGAGGAAGCTCAAGGACCAGATGGAGATCACTGTACGGGGAGTCCGTGCGTATGGAAAGGCCTGGGTGCCAGCTTTCAAGGAATTGAGAGGAGAGTGTGGCAAGAGCCCAGGGAGGCAGGAGAGCAGGGGGTACGCCATGAAGGGCGCATTGGGATTTTCCATTTCTTCCTAAGAACAAGGGAATGCCAGTGCTGCATTCAAGCAAGGCGGTGACAGGACCAAATGTGCGTTTTTAAAAGGTCAGTCAGCACAATATGGAGACAGTATGGAAGAGTGCTGCATTCAAGCAAGGCGGTGACAGGACCAAATGTGCGTTTTNAGTGCTGCATTCAAGCAAGGCGGTGACAGGACCAAATGTGCGTTTTTAAAAGGTCAGTCAGCACAATATGGAGACAGTATGGAAGAGCACAAGAATGAAAGGAGGGAGCCAGCAGCGGCAGCTGCCTGGTTCAGGGGAGAGCAGGTGCAGTGAGAACAGGACGATAGAGGACACTGCCGGATTCCCGGGACAACCCACAGGACTCGGCAATGGGAGGTGGGGGTGGAGGGAAGTCCAGGTTGACCCGTGGGCTTTTGACATGCACAGCTGGCTGGATGGAAGGGCGCTCCTGATCTAGGGAAACTAGGAGGGGGGAAGGGCAGAGCATGGGTTCTGTGAAATTCAGCTCTGAGCTTTTGCATTGCCCTGCCCCTGGGCGCCCTGCCTGCAGCCCTCCTCCCCTCACTGCATAGCCTCGGGCACCACTCAAAGGCCCCTGCTTTGAGAAGCCTCCCTTGTCTGGATATCCCCCGCCCCGTGACTCCCTCCCTGAGTGTCCTGTCGCTTCCATTCAGTCTTCGGAAGGTAACCCCCAGCGGGGCAGACACCTCGGGTCACAACGGAGGCTCACGAAATACTGTTGAATGAACGCACGAGATGTCCATGACGCAGTCTGCGTGCAGGTACTTCCAGGTCTCAGCTCCGAGGAAAGGTGACAGGAGAGACACACAGGGCCCCCTTGAAGTCAGGTGAGAGGGCCAGATGCTAGCTCACGGTACTGGAGCAGATGGGGATGAGCTTGGGGCGGACCAAGACCAGGTCCCCAGGGAGGCTTGAGGTCACACATATCCCACCTCCATGAGGGGGCAGGTGTTTGTCCTCCTAGGGTTTTCGGTGCTGGGGGGCCAGAGGACACAAGATTAAAGGAACAGTCACAAATAATGAACTACCACTGTCGGAACATCAGCAGAGGCCAGGCAGTAGCCAACCCCCCCCCAAAATCTGCCACCCCAGGAGGGGGGCACTGTTTGAGGTAAGGGGGGTGGGGTGGGGGCAGAAGGGGGCAGAAGGCTGGTCTGAGAGAAGGGGTCCTGATGGTTTGTAGCACTTCAGGGTGCAAAGGCCTGAGTGACACAAGCTTTGACCCCCCTGCCCTGAGCCGCACCTGCATGCCAGAGGGTCGGTGAGAGGTGTTTCAGGGCGGAAGCCCAGCTCCAGTCTCCTACTGGAAGTCACTGGGGAAACCGGTCTGACTGCCTGGATCTGTTCAGGAGAAGGTGCCTGTCACCCACATTCAGAGGCGAGGCACCTTGCTGACTGGGGTTCAGGGAAAGGGGTGATTCTCAGGAGGAGGAAGGGGAGACAAGCATTTGCGAATGTCCTGACCAGTCTAGCCACCGACCTGCTGTGACCTTAACAAAGAAAGGGATGTCAGGGTGCGCCTGGGTGGCTCAGCTGGTTAAGCGTCTGCCTTCGGCTCAGGGCATGATCCCGGGATTCTGGGATCGAGCCCCACACGGGCTCCCTGCTTCAGTGNATTAGTGTTTATCAAAATCATCTGGGCAATGTTTCAAAAATATACATTTCTAAGCCCAATAATGGTTCTGAGGTTGGGAAATCTATGGAGTTCTGTTGTTGCTTGTCCAAAAAATAGTATTTGAGAATCAATGGTTTATATTTCCATTTTCCACTCTTCCCCCATAGCAAGCTCTGCCAATATTCTTTGAAAATGTCACTAATTACCATGAAGTTGCCAAATCCAAAGGCCTCTTCTGAATCCTCATCTTAACATGCCACACTATAGCATTTGACCAAGACAGCCATCTTCTCATTCTTGAAACTGCTCTCACATGACAATTATTTTTCTTGTAATCTTCCTGATAGGCTCACTCCTTTTCTGACTCACTCTCAAAGCCCCTTTTCCAAGACCTCCCTTTCAAAAAAAAAAAAAAAATCTTTAAAAAAAAAAAAAAAAAAAAAGAGTCCCAAGGGCCAGAAGAGGCAATGCCTCTATTATACGTTGTTGGGTTGACAGAGACCAGTGCTGGGTGTGGCTTCCAGGGCTTTCTCTGCTGCGTGCAGGGCTGAGGGTGCAGGGGGAAATTTACTGGGGTCTTTTCATTGTTCCCATGGATTCTAAAGATGGGAAGAGTTTTCAGGTGGTGAATTTTTTTTTTTTTAAGATTTTTTTATTATTAGACAGAGATAGAGACAGCCAGCGAGAGAGGGAACACAAGCAGGGGGAGTGGGAGAGGAAGAAGCAGGCTCATAGCAGAGGAGCCTGACGNTGTGGGACTCGATCCCATAACGCCGGGATCACGCCCCGAGCTGAAGGCAGACGCTTAACCGCTGTGCCACCCAGGCGCCCCAGGTGGTGAATTTTTTTGAACTTAAAAGTTGTTCAATTTTTGGAGAACCAAAAAGATCCGAGTCCAAGATCTATGTGCAGAGAAACGTTTTCCGAGTTTGTTGTTTTCCTCTACTTAACTGAATCAGCTAGTCACTTACTTAGCTGGAATCCCACGTGGGAATCAATAAACTAACGCCTGGGGCCTCTCAGCCCAAATCAGGCAGCGCGGATCACAGGGGCGGCAGACAGGCTGCTGGGGCCCCTTGGCGCCTTTAACAGAAATAATTCCTGTAAATGAATTTAACACTTCCTTTTCACCACTACCGGAAATTTCCAGGTTAGTGCATCCAAACGCTGCACACTAGCACAAATCCACATGGCAGACCCCCACAAGCCCAGGACCTGTAGGGTGTTCCCTCCCAGCGAGGAGAGGCGGGGTTTCCCCTTCTCCACCTGCTGTGGCCGGAGGGAAGGAAGAGCAGGAAGAACGGAGCTACCCAGACATGCGTGTTTTCGATTTTACGGCAAAGACTAGTACAGAGCAGCTGTTGCTGGTCAGAGCATTTTGTGACCTTGAGTCCTCCCCACAGCTGCTGAGAGGTTTGCTGAGCTGGGATTCTGTCTAAAGATTTCATTTTCTTTTTGCCGAGACACTGACATTTGTCATGAACTTGCAGCTTCCAAACTCACTGTGGTCTGGCTTGAAGAACAGACTTCTCTATTTTGACTTTATAAATAGTAAAGGGGGGGGAGTTGAATTTAATACTTCATTTTTATTTGGCCCCTTCACTCAAACCTGCCAAACTACCAACTGCATTCCCTAATGACTTTACGAAAGGGCCGACGAAAGGGCCGATATCAGTATCCCCAAGTGACCCTGGTACAATGGAACAATCTAGAAAACGACCAAATTAGCAGGTCCCTTCTGCCTTTATGCTCAGTAAACAGCCGGCTTATGTTGCTTTTATTTATTTTTGTTTTTATTTTTATTTTATTTTTTTTAGAGAAAGTGAGTGCAAGGGTTGGGGCAGAGGGAAAGAAAGAACATCAAGCAGGCTCCAAGCTCAGCGTGGAGTCCAACATGGGGCTCGATCTTAAGACCCTGAGGTCATGGCCTGAGCTGAGATCAAGAGTCAGAGGCTCCACCGACTGAGCCCCCCAGGCGCCCCAAGTTGCTTTTATTTATTTATTTTTCAGATTTTATTTATTTGAGAGAGAGCGCACACGTGCATGAGCGAGGGTGGGGGAGAGGGAGAAGGGAGGCTGAGGACTCTGGGCTTGATCCCCTGAGACCATGACCTGAGCCAAAGTCCCATGCTTAACCGACTGAGCCACCAGGTGCCCCAAGTGTCTTTTAAACACATTTTGTAAACTTGCATTTTCCTCCACAAAGTCACTAACATGCATGCAGCTGGTATGCAGTTCCTAAATATTATACTATGTAAATTCAGAACCTTGTCATGGGGCTTTGCTAATAGTGTTACAGGTTCATTCTCTGAGACAGAGGGCCCCCAGCAACGATGTGAGATGGTGGCAAACAGGGAAAACAGACGTGGAGTGGACAGAAGCTCTGTTCTATTTTCTCTGTAAGTCTAAAACGATTCTAAACTAAACAAGTTATTTTTTAAAAATGACAGAATGTGGGGAACTGGTCATTTTATAATAACATTGCTTAATGGGATAGTCACTTGAATATTTTTCTTAGACATTCCCCCTAATAAATGTCTTCACCCTTGCACTTGGTTCCTAACTGATCGCCACTGTGTATGCATCACCAGCATCTAATTCCAGAACATTTTCATTACCCCGAAAAGAAACCCCATGCCCATTAGCAGTTGCTCACCATGCAGTCATTAGAGAAATGGAAATAAAAATTATAGTGAGACCTCACCTCCCACTCCCCGGGGACGGCCAGAAACAACAGACAGACAGCAGCAAGTGTGGACAAGGATTTGGAGGAACTGCAGCCCTCATGATTTCCGAACGCTAAGCACCAAGTTACCACGTGACCCCGCACCCCACTCCCGGCACAGACCCCACACAAAGATTCGCCCATGAAATTCCTAGCCGCTTTATTCACGATGCCAGACACAGAGCAGTTTCAGTGTCCATCACTGGGTGGATGCATAAGCAAAATTTGGGATACCCGCAGAACGGACCACTGCCTAGAAACAAGCACCAGGCGGCTCACACAGCAGCAGCATGGACGGGTCACCAATCAGCTATGTTAAGCCGAAGAAGCCAGACACAAACGAGTAGTACAATTCTAGAAAACACAAACTAATCTATAGTAATTAACCACCAGCAACAGAACAAACCCCCTCCCAGAGCTGCGGTCTGAGCTCAGCTCCCTGCCCCCAGTCAGTCCCTGAGGGCGGACCACACTCTCCCCTCCTCACCCCTGCTTGCAGCCCCCTCTGCCTCTTGCTGCTGTCTTCTTGCGCCCTCCTCCTTCCACACGTACCTGGGCCGGAGAGCCCCCCAAACCCAGTCCTGAGGTGGGACAGCCCCTCTCTCCCAGCGCTGGCTCCTCCCTGGGAGGGTGACTTCAGGGCTGGACACCCCCGTTTGCCATCCTCAGCTGAAGTTTGATGAACCGAAATTGGGCCTCTGTGCAAACTGGTTTTCTTTGTTCTCAATAAATACTGGGTTTTGTAATTAAAAAACAAAAAGCAAAAAACCCCAAAAAACGAAAAAACCAACAACAGGTGAGTAGTTACTGGGACTGGGGCAGAGGGAAGGATACATACAAAGGGGCCCAAGGATTCTTGAGGAGCAACGGGAATGTTCTTCAATCTGACTGAGGCCATGTTTCAAGGGTAAATGCATGTGTCAAAACTCAGCCAACAGGACACTCTAAATGGGTGCAGTTTGCACTGCATAAATTATAACTCCAACGGGTTTATTTTTTTTTAAAGACGTTTTTAAAAATTCTTTCATTGTCTCAGATGTGTGGCCCCCAACTTGATTAAGGGGATGTGGTGGCAGGCAGAATAAAATGGCCCCCAAAGATGTCTGCACCCTAATTCCTGGAACCCGTTGGATGGGGAGAGGTTGGGAGGTGCTTTGCTACTGGCTTTGAAGATAGAGGAAGGGCAGCAAACCAGGGGGCACGGGCGCCTCTAAAAGCTGGAACAGACCAGGCCGCGGATTCTCCCCTGGGGTCTCCAGAAGGAACGCAGCCCTGACCCCTTGACTGATCTTAGCCCGGTGAGACCCCCGTGGCACATCTAACCTGTGGAACTGTCACGTGATGCACGTGTGTGGTTACTTGTTACTGAAGCTGTGGGGGGCCACCCCGGAGACCTTGCTGGTGGCATGGACGCACGGGGAGCAGGCCAGACCTCCCTGCACTCGAGCTGGCTCTCTCTCTCTCACCGGCTGTGGAGCTGAGATCCAGAGTTCCTGTGATTTTGTCCTGCCACCCACACTGGCCCCCAGCCCAGAGCCAGCCCCTGCAGAGCAGGCACACACACACACACACACACACACACACACACACACACACACACACAAACACACGGGCCCTGCAGCTTCCCGCACCTGCCGGTGCCCTCCACACTCTCCTCCTCGGCCTGCATGTTCCAGGGGGGACGTTTCCCTGGCGCTGACTTCTCTTTCTCCTGAGGACTTTACGTTCCCACTGGCTGGGGCTCAGCTCAGCCTGCAAGCTCCCAGCCCACCGCATGGAAACATCCTTTCCCCAGAAACCCGGGTTGGTCATGAGATGGAGAAATTGGAAAGTAACCTGCCTGTCGGTTATGGGAAGACTGATGAAGTAAACGTGGCCCATCCCCCTCTGGTGAAGCATCAGGCAGCTGATGGCAGCAAGGAGAGAGAGCCCCGCGCGTGCTGACCTGCAAGCCGGCTCATCACCCAGTCTCTGCCCCAGGAGGAACCAGGATGAGGTCCGCTGGGCAAACCCCAGACCCAACCTCCTGTCCTCCAGTCTGCCGTCCGCCACTCACACTGCAGCCTTGGACGAGCCGCTGTTCCTCTTCTGCCTGTTGTTCCTTCAGCTGCGTAATGGGGACAAGGACAGTTCGCCTATATCCTGTGATCCCTTGCTCATCGCACTGAAAAGCAGATATGCACGCAAAGTGCCTGGGCCGTGGCATCAGGCGTCATTCTTCATAAATACAAAAGCAAATGCCAGTTGCAGAATAGCACGTTAGGACGCTGGCTTTTCATACATATTTAAAGGCCTGGACGTATTTGAGGAGTGTATTGAAGAAGCAGACCAGGGAGCAGAGCTGGCCGTGGGGACGTGAGGCCCATGCCCTGACAGAAACCCCCACGTAGAAGGGCCCAGGCTCCACTTACTGGTCTGTGGCACCATCTTGAAATTATTCATCATTTTTTAACCTGGAGCCTCACCTTTTCATTTTGCACCAGGCCCCACAATTATGTAGCCAGTGCTGGCAGGAATGGACTGCCACCCGACTGTGACCACAGCTATCCCTGGGAAACAGGACCGCGGCAGAGTGAACTCTGCAAGGATCTCCTGTAAGCTTCTGTGCCATGTCCGTGTTATAAGCACTCCAACTTTGGTAACTTATGTATGCACGTCCAGAACGCGAGAGGAAATGTTCAGGGAGAATCCAGCCACCCCGTGGAAAGAATGTGGGCTCAGGATGGGCAGAAGTGGGTGGAATCCTGCCTCTACCAGTGAGTTACTGGTCCACCCACCTTGGATAAATTAATTATTCTGCCAAGACTCTGTTTCCTCCTGGAAAAAAACAAAACAAAACAAAAAACCCAACACCTGGGAATTGCTTCCTACCTCTTAGAGCTGCTGTTAGCTGGAAAAGTCGAGTGTAAAGGTGCCTTGTTTGTAACACGGGGAGCAAACCACTGCTTATTACTTAGTGGTCATGACTGGGGAGGGGCAGAAGAGCGCTGGAGGACAGATTAGAGAGAAGACCCTGGGGTCAGAAGCCTTGACTAAAACGTGCCAAGTGACAAAGAGGGAGAATCTGGCTCAGATCAGCTTCAGCCAGAGAAGCCCTGGGTAGGGGGAGGTGAGGAGCCAGCCTGGTTGTGCCAGGATCGGAAGCCCCCCAGGCAAGACTTGGCTGGACCACTTGTCCCTGTGCCTCTCAGGGCCCAGGAAGGAGGCCTCCAGCTACCCAGCTCACTCCACTCCGCTTGGCCCAGATCCCAAAGACAGGGAGCCTGGGACGTGACCCCGTCGCTAGGGGACAGGTAACTGGGCTGGGTGTTCGGACCCAGCGCTGCTCTGTGGGTGAGGACAGGTGGGCAGGGGCAGCTGCCCAAGGGGCAGGAAGAGATGATGGAGGGGTGCAGGTGCACACCCACTCGCACCAAAGCCCAAAGTCCGGAGAAAAGCAGCCACGGGGATGGGTCTCGCTTTGGCTGCATGGCCACCAAACCTCAAGAGGCCTTCTGCAGCCCCGCAGTTCCACTCCTGGGGGGGTGCTAGGGGCTCCTGGGGACACTTTCCACACCCTCACTTCCCGCCCTCATTCTCAGCATCTCCTCCCTCTCCTCCGTCAGCCAATGAGCTTGCTTCTTACTGCACAGAACAAAACCACAAAACCCAGGAGAGAAGTCCACAGACTCGGCCGTTACAGCTACCAGCCTATGGATGAGCTTCCCTGCCCTTGCCCTACTGTCCACACAGCTCTCCAGGGCCTGCCCTTCCACCGGCATCCGATCCCCCTCCCTCCTACCCCTCAACCGCATCCAGTTCCCACCAGACTGCTCCTCTGTTATCAGGAGACACCTTTCTTTAGGGTGCATGACGTTCACTGAACTCTTTCTGTTTTTTGGAGGGTTTGAAATTTTCAAAATATCCAGTTGAGGGACCACTACCCTGTCTGCCTGCGCCCCTTCCTTCCCTGCCCTCCTTTACAATTCAGTCCAAAGCACACAGGGCAGGGCGCAGGGGGTGTGGCTGGGTAGGAAGAAGGGGACCAGCCAGCAGCTGCCCTGGATGGCCAGGTGGGGGTGTCGGACCCCAGGCCCAGTGAGGAGGCATCAGAGCCCGAGGGAGGAATGAGAAAGGAGGGGAAATCCTTGCTTGGGGTCAGTAGCCCAGAGAGTCAGGGAGGCAACCAGCAGCTGCCTGAGGTGGGGTGTGGAGCCCAAGCGGGGGTGGGGGTGAGGGGGGCGCCTGGTCTGGTGGCCCCCTACCCTGCTTTGTTCTCCCAAGTACCACCCACCTTGCAAGGTATTATGAATGCATTTGTGTCTTATTTCTGAATCATCTGCCCCGCCCTCCCAGTGTCCTGGAGGCAGGGACATTGGTCACCACAGTATCCCCAGGGCACAGGACCCTGTCTATTGGCATTTGACAGCATATGTTGAATGGGTGAAACTTAGAGCCCCACCCCTTGATGGTGGCACAGACCACGAGGCTTGGTGACACCTGCAGTGGTGGTGGGGAGGAGAGAGAAGTGAACCGTGAGGCGGGTTTCTGCTTTGGCCACGGGGTGAAGAGGGACCACTTTCACTGAGGCAGGAAGGAAGTGAAGGACCGGGCGAGGCTGGGCGGGAAGTTGGGCTGGGGTCACATTCCCTTGGAGGGGACGGCCAGATGCCCCAGTAGAGATGGCACAGGGCTGCAAGGGAGATGCTGGGGAGCTGGGAGGGCAGCCCTGCAGGGAGCCGCATTAGCCGGGGCCCAGGAGCCGAGAGAGGCTGGCGGTTGGGGAACAGGGTAGAGGCTGGGGCTGTGCTGCGAGCCCCAACTTCAGCCAGAACGCGGCTCTGGAATAGTCTGCCTCTTGCATGCAGGAACTGAGAAAGGAATAGGAAGCGTGGAGAAACAAGTATTTTCAGCAAATGAGCTTGCTGCCTCGATACCTGCCAGCAAACCAGCAGCGGCCCCAGCGCAACAACGCAAGGGTTTCCGCGCTCGCCGCCACCCCCGGAGGAAGCTGGGCAGGAAGGAAAGGGAATTCCGTGGGCACCGGATCATTAGCTTGGCAGAGTCCCGCCCGGCACACCTTAGCCACACGCGCGGCGCGGCAGGGAGCGCGTGCGTGCTGAGCGCGGCTAAGCGCGGCTGGGACAGTGCTGGCGTTGACCCCCGCCGCCACCAGGTGGCGCCCGTGCTTCCCGGCAGCCCAACAGGAGGCCCCGAGGTCGGCGCCCCGTGAGAGCAGGGGGCTGGCCAGCCGGGAGGAGCCGCCCCGGGCTCCACCTCTGCGTCTTCGTCCGGTGCAGCCTCGCACCCCATCCTGTCCTCCTGCGGGGGCGGGGGCAGCCCAGGGGTGGTGTGTGGATGGTGCGGGGGTGGGGCGGTGGGGGTGTGGCGAGCATCCAAAGCTGGCCTCCAGACCAAGCCTCCGACACACTTAGCTTTAAATCCCTGTTCAGCCACTTAATACTGCCTAAACGTAGGCAGGCGGCCTCACTTCCCTCACCTGCAAAGTGGGCGCATAACCCTGACCTCACAGGAGTGTTGTAAAGGTTACATTAGACGGTGATGATAATACACATATATTGAGCTCTTATCTTACGAAGGGTCGGACATCGTTCTAACCACCTGGCATAGAACAACTCATTTCATTTTATTTTTTAATTCATTTTAATTAATTTATTTTAAGTAAGCTCCACACCCAATGTGGGGCTTGAACTCATGACTCTGACTGAAATCGAGAGTCACAGGCTCCGACTGAGCCAGCCAAGCGCCCCTAAAACATCTCATTTTAATAGCTCCCTTTTATGTGGGGTGGCTGGGGGCAGAGGCTGGGTCTTCTCTGCAAAGAAAAGGAGACATCCCGCTGGCCCTGGGGTGCTGCTCAGTACCGAGGGGGGACTGCTACCCCAAGAGGGCAGAAAGAGACAGGAACACTTCTCACGCTGAAGGCCCAGAGCCTCTCTTGTTTCCAGTCCTGCAGCCCAGCGATCCTGCCTACAGAGCCCACCCACGACTCAGAGAGCAGCAGAGGGACCAGTGAGGCAGACCAGGCCTCCTGTCCGGGCCGTACCTGGCTTCTGTGGTAGTCTGACAGCCCCCAGGCTTCTGGGAAAGGCACCCCTGTCGTGGCTGGTGAGTGAAGGCCACAGCACGACACACTGTGGTTTCAACCTCAGAGACTGGGGTGGGGGGGAACAGTGCCTTGTCTAGGGGTGGCCAGGTTTGGTGGGCCTGGGAAACTCCACTTGAGAGTTCTGTGGAACGTGGGAGGATGCCCAGAGGTAGCTGGAGGTAAGGAGGCGATGGTCAGGAAGTAGGTGTGGGTGGCAAAGGGTGCCAGATCTCAGGGCAAGGCCTGGGAGAAACGAGGGCCGGAAGGGCGATCTCCTGTCTCAAGGCCTCAGATCTGTGGAAGCTGGGGCCAGGAAAGGCTTGGGGTGGAACTCTGTCAGGGGAGTCCCCAGACGTCCTGGTTTGCCTGCTGTGGTTGGTCCTGGCATGGTGAGCTGGGTGAACTGGGAGTCACGTCCTGGGGCCGGGAGAGCTAGGGTCCAAGTGCGGTTGGGTGGGATGGCCTTCAGCGGGTTCTCTCCCCACCTTGTCACCTCACTCTTGTCTGGAGACCCAGAGCCAGCCTCCCCTTTCCTCCCTGGACTCTCATTCCGATGTCGCCTGTCAGGCCCGAAGCGATAGGATTGGGACTACCCTGAGTCCTAGGCCTGGAAGGGAAAGAGGGTTCTGGACTCCCCTGAACTTCTGAGTCCTTTGGGCTGTCAGCCAACTGAGGTTATCAGTACTTGATTTTATTGGGGGTTGATGCCCACCCCCCCCATGACAGTTGGCTGACTTCCCCTCCAGGGCACCCCCACCCCCTCTCTAACAAAGGGACCAGGGCCCTTGGGCCTTCCAGCTCACACATTGCAGGAAACCGAATCTCAAGGGATGAGCCCTCAGAAACCTTTCTTACCACCAGCTTGGATGTGCTGAGACGAAGGAGCCAGCAACACTACTCCCCTGTCTGCCCTCCCCCCACCCTCTGTCCGCTCACAGGCCCAGAACAAAAACACGCCACAAATAGAAATCAAAGTCTGAGAAAGAATCAAGGAGCCATGACCCGGCCGTGGGAAAGGCTGTGTGGCCTTGGCCGAGTCACTTAACCTCTCTGAGTCTATTTGCTCGTCTGTAAACTAGGCTGGCTGTATTAACCTTGGGGAGCTGCTGTGAACAGGTGAGAGAAGACGTACAAAGCAGAACACAGATGTAACGTTTGGTCCATAAATAAGGCCCCTAAAAATACAGCCGAAGGGTCTTTACTGGACTCTCCCATCCGCACCCCCCCCCCCCCC
>NC_048228.1:6880388-6910413 GCF_002007445.2 Ailuropoda melanoleuca
CCCCCCCCCCCCCGCCGTGCCCCCACAGCTCGGGCCGGGGCTGCCCCCTCACCGCTTTCCTGTAAGGCTGCGGGTGCCGGGGCTGCCACGTTCACCGGGTAGCGCTGCGGCAGGCCTGCTCTCAGGCTCCACTTCCTGTTTTTCTCCCCAACGAATTTTGCACCATTGCTCTTTCATCAGAGAGGCTGGGGGGTGGTGAGGTGAAGGCCGAGGCCTGCCTGGGAAGGAGCCCTGGGGGGTCAGAGGATCCCAGGGGGGCGTCAGGACCCCGGGAGAGCAGAGTGGGGATGTGCTTTGCCATCCAGCTGCCAAGCTCTGGACCCTNAGAAGCCGGGGGGGGGGGGCTGCCTGATGGGAGGAGCAAGGGGTCCTTGTTCCCATCCTCCATCGGAAGCGGTGGTTTCTCCTAGACAGGGGGGCAAGACCTAGGGATGGACAAATCCAGGCTGAAGCCGCATCTCTGGTGAAATGAGGGTGGAGAGGCTACTCTGAAGGGTGAGGCTGGACTCCCTGAGGTTCTCGGGTCACTGGGTGCTGGGCTCCTGCTGGGAGGGAACAAAGGTGCTGCTCTCACACTGGCAGGACCGGTGTGTCCTTCCTCCCCCCTGCCTACAGACCCCTGACCCTTCCACTGGGCAAGGCCTGTCCAGCCATGACTGGGTCATTCATTCATTCGTCGGTTCCACATTCCTACAGGCTCACTCGTACCGCTCTGGGTGCCTGACACAGAGCTCAGGGCCCGATGCCAGCCTGGATCCGCGCGGAGGCCCCCTTCCCGGGAGCAGCTGAGCACCCAGGCTGCCACACTTGAGCAGACCCAGCCTGGAATAAAGACCCTTCTAGACAAGGAGGGCCGAGTGGGCAATATCTGTGCGGACTGGCCAGGCAAATAAGGAGGGGGAGGGTCAAAGGAAGAGTTTGGGAAGGGCACTCCAGGCAAAGGGAACAGCATGGGCACAGGCCCAGAGTCAGAGAGCCTGGGGTGGTCTGGAGCTGCAAGGCACAGCCCATGGTGCAGCATGAAGGGTGGGGTGGGGGAGTGGTGGGAGGAACCCCAGGGGGCTGGCCCCGTTGGCTCCCTTGATTATTAGATGTCTTAAGCTTGTTCTCCAGCCACAGCTGACTCCATACCCCAGTGCAGGTCACTGTCCCAGCCAATAAGTAGCTCCAAGGATCAGAAATCAGTCCCTGGTAGGGGAGCCTGGCTGGCTCAGTCAGTAGAGAGGGCAACTCTTAATCTCGGGGTTGGGAGTTCGAGCCTCACACTGGGTGTAGAGATTACTTAAAAATAAAAAAGTCCTTAAAGGAAAGAGAGGAAGGAAGGAAGGAAGGAAGGAAGGAAGAATTCGCTGGTAGCTGAAAAGGGGGCTTTTAGCAAAGCTTCAGGGTGTTCTCATGGAACCCAGAGATGCAGCCCGGCTTGGAGCCCTGGAACCAGAGCTCTCGGACACTTTCGCAGCACTGCTTGCCTGTCCCCATTCACCCACCCTCATCAAACCTGCCAAGAGGACGTGGCCTGGATCCCCTCACCCAGAGAGAACTAGGTCCTAAGCCCTGGGAAGTAGGAGTCAGTTATGGTCAGCGTTCAGGCGTCTATGCTGTAACTCTGTGAGCAAGGGCTACCAGGAAAGGGGGACAGAGGGACAGCCTAGTAGCCTAAAAGCCAGCAGTGTCCACTCTAGGCCATTCCGTTTTACCCTACCCCCCCCCGGCACACACATCCACACATCCACGTGCTTTATTCCTCTGACTTTCCCCGGAAAGCTCCATTCCAGTTACTTGCTTCATCCTTATACCACAAAGTCCACCACAAACATCCCTCACCCTGCCAAACATGAGGCAATCCACGTCAGGTCGAAGTCTTGCCTCCGGGACTCCATTCTCAGAGTCGTCATCTCAGGCAGACACGCGCTCCCATCTATTTTTCCTGAATCTCCTCTAAGGCTCCCCCAGATCCCCCTCAATCTATAGACGGAGTGACGGGTTTCACCTCTCCTTCCTTGCTTGATCTATGGAGCAGAAGAAGGAAGCACCATGCAGAGCACACGCCGTGGTCTCCTAGCCAGGCAAGGAACACATGAGACGTCAGGAGCAAGATACGGCATGGGGTGTGCTCGGCTGGTTACCTTCTCTGGCTTCTTTGTTGGCCAACGGGGCTGTCCCAGGTTCTGCTCACCGAGAAGAGATCCCTTCTCTAGCGGTCTTTTAGGCCTGTCCTTGAGGGGTTCTTGGGAACCCTTTTTCTAGGAGGGACACAGCTGCCCTGGTAGCCTGCTTCATATTGGAGGTAGGATGTGGGCTTAGGAGTCACCCGGAGGGTAAGACATCCCAAGCCCCAGTGTGCCAGGTTTTAGGGTTTCCTGAAGTTTCAGGCCCCACAGAAGTGTAGTGGACTGGCTGCTGATTTTATTTTGGGTAGTGTCATTTACCAATAACCACTGCCATGAAATCCTGTCTGCTTAAATATTTGGCCTTAGGCTGGGCCGTCCCCCAGGGCTAGGGTGTCTGAGCAGCAAGCTTGGTGGCTTCAGTTTCTTCTTTTAGCCTAAAGGTGAAGAGGAAATCATCATCTAACTTGGGTGGAAAGAAGGCTTTTTATCTAATTTCTCTTAGAATACTACCCCTACTTGCCTTCACACCACTTGACAATGAGAGGCTAAAGGACCAGAGGTTAAGGGTCCTGTGGCTCTTCCCAGATATCCCTTTCCAATGCTAAGCTCACAGACTTTTCTGTTTTGTGTGCTTACCTTAGTGTTAGACACGGGGTGTGGCAAAGAACGTGGCTGGGGCTATACAGCAATTATCTGACGCTTGGGTGTCACTGGATACAGGAAAAAGAGGGATTTCCCTTTGCACAATAAATACTTGCCCTGTTATCCCCCAATCTTGTGCAGAACTGAACAAAAGCTCCTCTGTAGCACATTCTGAAGGCTTCTAGAAGTAAGTCATTTACTAATATGGTGGACACTTTGCTACCATGTTCTGAGTCCCATGAGACCATTGAAGGTAGTTCAACTGATCCGTTACCACACAGCAGGAGCCTCTGGGGTTCCATCCCAGGGTAGGGAATCCTCATCACCCCTCACTCTGCCTCAGGTCACCTAGGTTCAAAACTTTCCTTGAAAAGCTGTTTCTTTCAACGCTCCACTTCTGATACCAACTTCCGTATTAATTCTGAGTGTTGTTTCAAAAACCAGAAATCAACTCAAGAGAGTTTGTACTGGGTTGAATATTATCCCCCCCAAAATTCATGTTCTCATGGAACCTCAAAATGGAACCTTCATTGGAAATAGGGTCTTTTCAATCTAATCAGTGAAGGTGAGGGCGTCCTGGATTAGGGTGTCTTTATAAGAAGAGGGGAGTTTGGACAAAGACACAGACGCACAGGGAGAACGCCAGTGAGATGGAGGCAGAGATCAGAAGGATGCTTCTACAAGCCATTGAACGCCAAGAATTGCAGGCGGCCCCAGAAGAGAAGAGAGAGAGAGACCTGGAAGAGATTCTCGCTAGTGCCTCTGGAAGGAACCAACCTGGCCAATACCTCGACTTTAGACTTCCGGCCTCTAGAACTGCCAGAGAACAAATTTCCATTGTTTCAAACTATCTGGATTGTGCTAATTTGTTACCTCGGTCCTGGGAAACGGATATAAACCTGAGCAGAATACAGGAGCTGGGCACAAGGGTGCAGGGGACTTTCAGAGGAACCCAAGGGCAAGAATGCAGTGGAGACTCAAACAGATGCAAGGACAAGGCACTGAAAAGTTGCCCGAAATCCTCTCTCTCACCTGGGATCCTCTCTTCCTCTCTTGCTGGTTTTCTCTCAATCTCAGTCTCTGCACGGCAGCTTCTCCGATTTCCTTAGTCGTGTCAAGAGGTATCAGTGGCCCAGCGCTCCCCAGCTTGTGTGTACAGCACCCAAGCTCCAGGTTCCTGAAGAAGCACGACGCTCTTGGTTCCCATTCTGTGTTCCTGAGGAAACCACTGGCTGGCCAGCCGGGGGCCAGGGGGCCGCCCCTGGGGCAGTCAACTTGGGCATGCTTAAAGGCAGGGTATCTGCCTGGGGACTGCGGGTAGAGCCACGGGGATGCACGGGCAGTGTTCCTAGAGAAGGGAGCTGGTATACGCCTCAGCAGCACTGTGCTCTGCCATCCAGCCCCTCCCCACCCTGGAGCTCCCCTTGGCTGAGGCCCTACTATCCACTGAGGGACTTCCCTGACATCACCTGTATTCCCAGGGGAGTCCTTCTCTGGGCTTCTCATCCCTGCTCGTGAGAGATGGGGCAAGCATGTGGTCATACAGCATGACCGGAGCCCAGAATGGAACAATGGCTCATCCAAGGCACGGGTGTGAACGGCCGTAAGAGGGATTAGCTCTGACTTGGGGAAGGGAAACTAAGTTTTACAATTTTTTTTGCAGTTTTAGTGCACATTTGGCAAAATGTGAACAGGAAGGAAAAACGGCAAGGAAAACCTCTGTAACCCTCCTCTCCAGAGCCTGTCACTGTTCGGTCAGCTCCTACAACACACGTGGGCGTGTGTAACGCTTACACGGTGGCGATCCTGCACAGAGGGAATTCTGCACTGAACGTGGTCCCCTTGAGGTCATCATGTCCCATGATGCTGCGGGTCTTCAGGATCCCCACTTTCTTTGCTTTTTTTTTTTTTAATTAATTTATTTGAGAGCAAGAGTGTGCCCATGAATCAGGGGAGGAGCAGAGGGAGAGAATCTTCAAGCAGACTCCCGGCTGAGCCTGGAGCCTGAGGCGGGGCTCGAACCCACAACCCATGAGGACATCATGACCTGAGTGGAAACCAAGAGTCGGACACGTAATCTACTGAGCCGCCCAGGTGCCCTAGGATCACCACTGTCGATGGCTGCACAGTATTCCAGGAAGTGGATGTCCCATGCCTTCCTCTGGCCTAGGGACGAAGGCAGACCCTCCACAGTGTTAAGGTGACATATTTTCTTCCTCCCATGCTTGGTTCACGGTCCAGCTTCCTGCGATTGCTGGTCCAAGAGACCCCACACCCTTCCCGTCACCTGACTTCAGTGTCCTAGGAAGGCGGCCACCTAATGAACTCCCACCTGCCAGATGGGTGACCTCAGAGAGTTATCTGCGGCATTGCCTCAGTTTCTTTGTAAGGTGGGGGTAAGAACAGCACGTGTCATCCAGGGGTCCCAAGGGAGGAGACGGGGTAATGCATGACAACAGCGTGCTGTTCTCACTACAGTTCTACGTTTTTTCATTCGCTGTGTAGCCCGGACGCTTTCCACAAGGCCACATTTACGGGTCGCATATGTGCTATAACAAAGCACCACAAACCCCGTGGCTTAAAAAAACAGAGATTTGGGGCCCCTGGCTGGCTCAGCTGGAAGAGCGTGCGACTCTTGATTTCAGGGTCATGAGTTTGAGCCCCACTTTGGGTACAGAGATTACTAAATAAATAAATAAATAAAAATAAATAGACTTAAAAAACAAAACCCAAAATACCAGAAATTTATTCTTTCACAGTTCAGGAGGCCAAAAGTTCAAAATCGAGGTGGCCCCAGGGCCACTCCCTCCAGAGGTTCTAGGGAGAAGCCTTCCTTGCCTCTTCCAGCTTCTGGGGGCTCCTGATGTTTCTTGGTTCGTGGCTACGTCACTCCAACCTCTTCCTCTGGCTGCACGTGGCCTTCTCCTCTGTCTGTCTCGACTTTCCCTCTGTCTTTCTCTCATAAGGACGCTTGCCATTGGATTTAGGGCCCACCCAGACCATCTAGGATGACCTCACCTCAAGATCCTTAACTTAATCATGTCTACAAAGACCCTATTTCCAAATAAGGTCCCATTCCCAGGTTCCAGGGATTAGGACTTGGACATACCTTTCTGGAGGTCACCAGCCAGCCCCCTCCAGGTAGAAAACGGCTTTCCTTCTCCTTCTAATTCTTCTCTCTCTTCAGCATTTATGCTCTTTTGTTCTCTTTTTCCTGTCTGGGGAAGAAGTCACCCGACGTATGCCTTCTCATTGAGGTTTTTGGGGTTTCACATGGGGGTGCTCCTCAGAATTGATGCCTTTAAAGATAGATATCTATCTAGAGGGGTACTTATCTAGATACAAGGAGGTTTTTAGAGCAGGTGGTAGTGTGGTGGGACGCAGGACTGCAGCAAACCCCAGGTCCTGCCAGCACTCCCTCTTCCGTGCCCTGTTGGCAAAGCTGTGACTGTCCCCAAACCACTTTCACTGAAAGATCTATTAGTCTTACAGGCTCTCTGAAGCTGGAGTAATAAACCCCATCTTATGGAGGAGGGGACAGACCAGAGGATGTGGGGGCAGGGCTGGCTTTCACGGTCCCCAGACAGGGTTCAAAAATACACTCCCTCCTCCATCAGACTCCAAGGGCGGGGAGTGAGGCCACTTCTTACTCTCTGCAGCCCCCCTTCTGTGACCCTGCCCCCCATCCCAAACCACAGTATTCCAGGCTTGTAAGGGAAAGCCCTGCTTCCAGCCCGGGGGAGTGATTGGCCTTCTCCTCCTCCCGCACCTCCCCATTCTATTGTTTTTTCTTAAATTTTTTTGAAGATTTTTTAATGTATTCATTTGACAGAGAGAGTGCCCGAGTGAGAGCACACGCAGGGGGGAGGGGTAGAGGGAGAGGGAGAAGCTGAAGCCCCCCTGGGCAGGAAAACCAACACCAACCCCCCCCCCCCCCCCCCCCCCCCGCCCCAGGCCCGGGATCATGACCTGAGCCCGAAGGCAGATGCTTAACCGACTGAGCCACCCAGGTGCCCTATTATTTTTTCTTTAAATAAATGTTTAATTTTAGAACAGTTTCAGATTTATAGGGAAGTTGCAAAGAGGCTAGAGAGTTCGCACACACCCCACACCTAGTCTCTTCTATTGCTAACAACTTAACTACTAACAGTACATCTGTCACAAGTGATGAACCAACATTGATACTTTATTATTAACTAAATCCTGACTGCCTTAGTTTTCACCTACTGTCCTCTCTCTGTTCCAGGCGCCCAGCCAGGGTACTGCGTAACACTCACTTGTCACACTCTCCTTAGGCTCCTCTTGGCTGTGACAGTTCTCATTTTCCTTGTCTCCGATGACCTTGACCGTCTTGAGGACTGGGCAGGTGTTTTTGTAGACCCCACTGTCCCTCTTCCGTCTCTCCCCTCCTCCCCACCTCCTATGTCTTTGCAGCGCTTACTACCTCAGGACACTGTATCTTATTTTTATTCTCCATAGTTTCTCTTTGTGGAGTATAAGCCCCGGGAGGGCAGGCCCTTGGCTTGGACAGTGCTGTACTCCAGGGCCCCGACTGCAGCAGGCACGGGGGCTGAATGAGTCAGTGTTGCAAAGCCTGGGTCACCCCCAGTGTATGGAGGCAAGAGTTTGGATCCAGCCTCATGACCCCAAACCCTGCTGCTCCCCACCCCCTTTCCCCAGTACTCCCACACCCTGGACTAGGAAGTGCATTAGAAGGTATGTTAAAAGCCAAATGCTGTTTCTGGAACACTGACTTGGTGCCAGGGGCAGGACCCTCCCCTAGCCCCGGGTCAGGAGGGCTGGAGGGATGCCCCCAGGGTTGCACAGCCGGTAGGGGGTTGGGCTGGGATTGGAACCCAGGCATCCTGGGGTTGGAATGTTTGGGTTTTACAAAAAGGATAACTGAACTTCTGTTTGGGGCCCCCATTGACTTGGGCCCAGAAACTCAATCTCCAGCAGTTCAACGCTGGTCCCCTAAGGGCCTGGTTCACCTGGGCCACCTCTGAGCCATCTGGGTCTTTCTGGACCCTTCAGTCCCACGGTGACGCTCCATGAAGTGCAGGGGCACGATCCGTCCACCTCTGCGTCTTTCTCCAGAGGGCACCGCCTGGGGACGGGGGCTACAAAGACCCCTGTCTTCTTTTCCTCAGGCACCTGCACCTGGCCAGCTCTCTGGGCTCCTCCAAGCCTGTGTCCCCAGAAGTCAGACTTTCCAGGAATCGGTTCTGACCTTGGCCAGGTTCTCCCGTGGTCTGGACGCCCTCGCACCGCCACCATGACTCTGCCCCAGGCCGCAGCGGTCTTGTCATGTGGACTGGGGCTGCAGTAAGAAACGCATTTTACGTCTTGAGTTAATGCACACTCACACGTACCTAAAAACGGGGAAAAGCCGCAGGCAGTGGTATTCTCCCTCCCCAAGTGGAATGCAATCTGATCATTTCTCTTCTATTCCATTTTGGTAAACTTGACGTGCTGACCGGGCTTCCAGTCCACTAATGGGTTCGTCTGTCACAGCCCGCTGTTGCTGCTGTGGGGGAAATGCTGTTTTAGAGCAGAAACGTCCAGTCCCATGGAGCACAGAGACCCTGTTCTCGGATAGCTCAAGAACTAACAGTTGCTGGGGGTTCACTCTGTCAGTACCGTTAGAAGCGGTTTCCATGTATTACCTCAGGTAATTCTAAGAACAATTTTTTGAAGATTTTATTTATTTATTTATTTGAGAGAGAGAGAGCAAGCAGGGGGAGAGGCAGAGGGACAGGGAGAAGCAAATTCCCCGCTCAGCAGGGAGCCCGACCAGGGGCTCAGCCCTGGTCCTGGGACCCTGGGATCATGACCTGAGCTGAAGGCAGCCCTTCATCGACTGAGCCCCCCAGACGCCCCTCTAAGAACAATTCTAAACGCCGAGAGCCAGGATCAGCATCGCGTTTCCTCAGATGAGAAGAGGAGGCTCAGAAGAACTAAGCCGCTTGCCTGAAGCACCCAGTGGGCGGTGCTGGGAGGGCCGCTCCAGGGAAGGTGCTCTCGACGACAGAGAAGCTTCCTCCCGCGTTTCTCGGCCAAGGCAAAAGGGCAAGGATTTGAGCTGGATAACGTTTGCTTGGGAGGAAAAGACCCACAGCAAAGTGGGCTTCCTGCCAGGTCGGGGCACGGAGGCAGGTGCCCAGAGCCTTCGTGGAGGGGCTGAGGAAGTGGGCTCCTCGTGCTCGCACCCCTGCACCGGGGTTCTGAGCTTGGCTCCGGCTGCCCTGAGATAACCCTGCTTGTGGGCATGTGTGGGTGTCAGCGGTGAAGCCGCGCAAGGTCGAACAAAGATGCTTAGTGCATCCTCGAGAAGCTGCAGACGCCGGATGGCTTTTGGAGGGGAAGTTGCGCAGGAGAGGGGGGCAGAAGGAAACCGGGCTGGAGGGCTGTGTGTGCTCCTCCGGGCTGCAGGGCACCTTCTGCCGCCCCGAGCCTGTTCTCCGCTGGCCAGCGGCCCCTTGAAGAGCCAAGACCTCTTTTTTCCCCTTCCATAAAATGGGGCGGAAGGATTGCCCCCTCAGGAGGTCACGTGAGTCATGAGGCGTTGACTTCCAGGCAGCTAAGATGCTCCTTGTCTTCCAGGACTGCTAGAAACCCCCCCCACGGCTGGTCTATTTTGTTCACAATTCGAAGGGAACTTGAACTAGCTTCCTCCAAACACACATGACGACAGTTAAAAATAAAGTGAGAAAGAGAGATCAGAAACCATAGAGAGGAAGAAACAAGCAAGTCTGTTGGGAACTTGAGAGACGAGGGCCAGTGATGGCTGTGCCCGGTGTTCCCGGCACCCCAGGCAACAGAGGGAGATAAGTCCTCTGGTGCGGTCTCAGAAAGGAAATGTGCCGGGTTTTCAGGAAAGTGAAGCTTCTAAGATTGGGGCATAGCCAGTGTGACACGGTCAGAGGAGCAGTTAGACACTGACCGTGTGGCCCCCAAATGATTAAACCTTCCTGAGCCTCGGTTTTCTTACCTGTGAAGTGGGGCTAAGATTTCCCTCGGGAGACTGCTGCAGGGATCGGAGATAACAGTGGGGGAAGCGTGTCTGAGCACTTGGCACGCCTCAGATCCCCGTCGCACATGTCCCAAAGCGTGATGTGAAGGGCTGTCAGCAAATATTCAGGGAAGAGTTCTTTTGAATGAGGCAAAAAAGCACTCCTCACCGGCCGACTTCTTGCACCCAACTCTGAAAGCCAGGGAGTACATTGTTTAAATTGCAAACTAGCAAAAGCCAGGCTGGGACAGGTGTTCAGAAACATCAGATTTCTTCTCTGATGTGCCCATTTCTCTTCGGGCTCTTGGCAGTACCTCCTCGGAGTGGGCTGGAGACCTCTGCCAAGGACCAGTGAGCCGGACCCGGGGTAGGAGTGAGGCTGTGAGCCTGGAATGTTTTGTTGGGAAGGATGTTAGGGTACATTCCTGGGGACAGACCCAACATTCTTCCCTAAAGGGACAATATGGTGCCTCCTGGCTCCTCCACCCGTGTCCAGTTGAGAATCCAGAGCCTGCAGCCTGGATCTGAGAACACTGGAAGCATTTAGTACCCAATGGGTCTTGCCTCAAAATGCTCCTGGCTGGACACGGAAGTATCTGCTCCTCCCTTTGCTGCAGCCGGAGCGGGGCCCACGCTGGGCCCTGGAGGCCAGGGCATTGTTTGGGTGGAAAGAGCCTCTCCCAAGTTTCAGGTTCCTCATATCTCCAAGGGGCCCAAACAGGTGCTTTACCGCCCAGACCCGACTGGAGGGGGTCCTTTAAGTTATTATATAAGCAATTGACTGACTCTTCTGCCATCACACCCTGGAAGGATCTGAAGCCACTGTTGTGACCTGGCTACTCCCACATCCCCTCCTTACTCTTGACTCCCCTGAGCGTGGAGGCCACGGCTTCCCTCCAGGGCTGAGCCCGTGGGACTTTGCGCTACAGTCTGTCTCTCTGGCCTCTCGTATCTCCCTCGGGCCCAGCTCCCCCGTTCTTGGCCCTGGGGGGCCCCCCCCCCCCCGGGGGCCTGGAGCTGCAGCCATGGCCGCCACCCTCTAGGCTTTCTCTGACCACTGTGGAAATTCTTGGTGTGTGAATGGGGAAGGCGTGGGGGTTTTATGGGCTTTAGGACCTTTATTTGGTTGTTTTCCTTTGTATAAAAAGAAAACTTGTTTTGAAGAAGGGCAAGATGCAGCTTCCAGAGACACCTGGGATGATGCCCCTGCAGCCGCAGACGGGGTGCGGATTTGAGGGGTGGAGGGGAGGGGGGCAGACAGGCGGGAGGAGGACCTGCTGTTTTTCCTGTTGCAAGTAAAAAGGAAACAAAGTGGGAAGTGGAGTGTGCGGGCTGTTAGCAGGCGGGGCGCCCCTACCGCGCCCCGCCTCCCTCCCTCGAGGCTCACTCGCGCCCAGAGTCTTGGCTGCTAGCGGCCGCCGGGCCGAGCGGCCCAGCCCCTGCCAGCCGCGCCGGGACCGGTAAGCGCTCGCCTCTGGCTGCGTCTGGGGAGGTCGGGGAGAACTCCGGGACCCGGGGCTTCAGGGACCTCGGGAACCGGCTCGCGGGCGTCTCCCAGTACCCACATGCGGTGCGCCCTGGCCGGGTGCGCCTCCCGCGTCTGGAGAGAGCCCGGCAAGGGGCGCCCCCCTGGGTGGCCGCCAGGACCTGGGCACGCACAGCTCCCCTGCGCGGCTACTGCGCGCTCTGCGGGGAGTTCACGGGCGCGGCGGAGGCGGTCGGACTACGCTCCCAGCGGCGGGGCATGGAGCCCGGCAGCGCTCGGCCGCGTGCGCCCTGCCCCGAGCGCTGGCTAGCGGGTCGAGGGGGCGCTCCGGCCGCGCTCCCACTAGCGGTGCAGCCCGTGCTCCCGCCCCGGCGCGGGGAGAGGGGCGCGCACCGTCCCCTGCGCCCTGGTCCAGCGCGCCCTCCCCGGCGCCGGCGAGCGGGGACCGGGCTGGGGAGCCGCCGGAGTCCAGTCTGCTGGGCGCCCCCCTCCGGCCCCGCCCGGCGCCCCTGGGGGCCCCGGGCCTTGGGCGCCGCTTGCCGCGTGTTTACTGCAGCCGCCAGCGGAGACCAGCCCCCGGATCTGCGGCAGAGCCTGGGTTACGGCGGCAAAACCGCCTCCAGCTTTGCATTTCCGGACTTTTTTCCCCCCCTTCTTTTTAATACTCTTACCCGTAATTCAGCCAGAATGAGGCTTCTTTTTTTAAATCGGGTTTCCTGTTTTTATTTAGTCTTCCTTCTCTGCACCTCCCTTGAAATCTAGGAGAGGGGAGCAGGGAGAACTTTGGTGGGGACCAGGATGCGGGAGCACAGAGCGGGCGGTGCTCTGCCCGGGTGGGGAGATGGGGGGCCAGACAGCCAGGAAAGGACTGATGGGAGGCCCCGAAAAGCGCGCTCCGGAGGGGACGAAGGTGGGCATGGGATTTCCCGGAATGGGGTCGGGCGCCTAGGGCGCCCAGGCTGGCGGTCCACGTACCAGGTCATCCCGGGGCACCCTTGAGATCTGCCCAGTTTGCAGATGGAGCGCTCGGGAGGCCTGAAATGACTGAGTAGCTTTCACTTGTTCAGGTCCCCTGGAAGGAGAGAGCTGAAGGTCTCGAACCCCAACAGACTCTCCAGTGGGGCTGCTTCCCCTGGGCTCCTGCAGAAAGCCCCATTGCGCGCCACCCACAGAATGTGCTGCCCGGTCGCGCGTGTTTGCGGGGCAGGTGTGCCCTCAGTGTGTCTCTGTGTGTGTGGGAGGTCCTCTTTCAGGGGCTTCGAGGGGAAAGTTTGCCGCTCCAAAGGGACCGCGAAACTGAGGGTTCATGCCACTGCTCGCTTCCAGGAGAGAGGCGAGGGCTGGTGCACCTGGAGGTGCCTTGGTGTTCTCGGCCTGTGAATGGCACCCTTGGGACTCTTTCCGCCCCCCTCACAAAGAATCCGTCGTTTTTACATACGTGTTTTCAGTTAAGCAGTCATAGGAGCTGAATGATGTCTTCTCCATTTTCCAGTGGAGGAAACTAAGGCCCAGAAAAGTTAAATAACTTGTGGACCCACACAATTTGCAAGCAGCTGATCCAGAACCCCAGCACCTCCCCCCCCCCGAAGCGCGCCGTCTCCTGTAGGTGCTGTGGCCCATTAAGGAGAACATTTCCTAATAGTTCTCTTGGTGGAGGGACGGGGACCCTTGGGGTGTCCTCTCCGAGATGCAGCCTCTAAGGGACCCACCTTGGTAATCCCCGGTGGAAGCCGCCCCTAGATTAACCACCAGGTTTGACTGCGGTGATTAAGTGGGCATAAAGAATCTTCTGATTAAGGAGGCTGTCACCAGGTACAAAAAGATGGGAATAGAACTTTCTCTTCTGCTCTCTAGAGCAGACATTTGCCAACTGTTTAGCACGTCCATGCCCTGCTGTGGTTTGATTTCTTGACTTGAGGATTCCATCCATCGTGCCTCGCGAGAACACTACCCATCACATGCTGAGGCTGATTCTTTGGCTGCTTTCACAAACTCCTACAAGAAGTAGGGGGGGGGGGCTCTTGAAACCTAGCTGGCCTTTGCCTGTTCTAAGACATCTGAGCTTACCTCTTTCAGAGCCCCACTACCCCCACCTCCTCTGCCCACGTTTAGAAACAGTGCGAGCCACTCTGCAAATAGACATGTTTCTGGAATTAAGGCAAGCGCCCCAGAGGCGCTCCTGGCCACGCGGATGGTCCCCTTCTCTGGCTTTCCTAAGTCTAACAAGTGTTTATAGCGATCCCCTCACAGGGGCTCCGCTAAGAACGAGGCAGGCAGGCCGGGAGGGTAAGCCCTCGTATGGGGCTTACGAGACACAGGAGGTCCACACGTAACTAGAGACTGGCCTCAGGCCTGGTTAGTTTCCCTCCCAGCCCTGCTGTGTCCGGGGAGTTCATGGGGATGTGAATGGGGGTGTGAGGGGTCAGTTCCTGCTTCACCTTGTTGTTCTTCAATTGCACAGTTAAAGGGAGAAGTGAATGTGCAACTCATGAAGCAATTCCCCTTTGGCTGGCTTATTTTTCAAAACGATTTTTGTTTAGAGAGCAGTCTCCTCCCTTCCAGAAGCCAGCTGTTTCTGCGGGTCTGGTATGGGGCGTGGGGCCCCACCAAATGTTTCTTTACCGTGGGACCTTAGAAAAGCTCTTTCAGCCACTCCCCAGGGGACAAACATGTTTCCCAGCAAAGCTGTTGGAGGGGCAGGTCCAGAGAGAAGTGCTCCCGGAGGATGAGGCGGGGGTGCCTCCCTGTCTGATGGTGGAGGTACGTGGCACTGACCACCGGCTGCAGGATGGCAGGAGCCTGACTTGTCAGGAAGGGAGGGAGACGTTCTCCCCTGTGCCACGGCCAGTGTTTCATAAATGACGAGCGTTGCAAAACTCCTCCTCTCTCTCCTTGCAGCTAATGCTAAACTGAATTTTCTTTAATTTGGTTGGTGGAAATCCCCCGCAATCATATCAGAAATGCTGCCAGTTTCAAGATGGAAAAAAAAAATTAAAAACCTGGGAACCTCCCTCCCCACTCTTCCCTTGCAGACACACACGCTGACTTTCTGTGGGCCCTACCAAAATATGGCCCACTCCCCTCCCTGGGGGCCAGCACAGTCCGTGGGGCCTGAGGTTGGCGCAGTGAAGGCTCTAGCTGCTCTGGCCTGTGAGAACCCCCAACCCCTTCCCCAGAGGTGATAACCCGGCTCCCTCAGATAAGGGGGGGTCAGGACTTCTCCTAGAAACGGTGCCTCTCAAGGCCGCCTACTTTCTGGGCCGAGAGGGAGAGTGATGGGAGGAATGGGAGTGGCACTTCTAAAGTGATGTTTCAGTTAGCTTCTGTTTCACTCACTCACTTTGGGGGAAATGCTTTCCACTTAGAGAAGATACCAGGAGGTGGGGGGGTGGGTGGCGGAGGAGAGGAGCCGCCACCGAAAGGGAGCACGGTGCCTGGGTCAGATTTATATTCTGGAACGAGGCTCTATATGCTTCCTGGGGCCGCTGTAACAAATTAGCACAAATTCTGTGGCTTCGAGGAGCAAAAACGTATTCTCTCACAGTTCTGGAGCCCAGAAGTTCCAAGTCAAGGTGTCAGCAAGGCTTTACTCCCTCCAGGGGCCGAGGGAAGAATCCTTCCTGCCTCTCCCAGCTCGAGGTGGCTCTGGGCTGACCTTGGCTTCTGGCCCTGCCACCCCACTCTCTGCTCCCTCTTCACGTGGCCTTCTCCTCTGTGTCTGTGTCTTTCTGCTGTCTCTTATAGGACACTTGTCATTGGATTTAGGGCCCACCCTTAATTAAAGTACGTCTGCAGTGACCCTTTCTCTGGATAATGATTTTCCCACATAATCCCCAGGTTCCGAGGGTTGAGACACAGACACATCCTTTTGGGGTCACCATTCAGCCCTCGGCAAATGGACAGGAGCACGTTTCTTTCAGTATCTCCTGGGAAGGTGTTGAACACAGTTATCTTTGCAGAGAACAAGCCGTCCCCTGCATCTGGGCCCTGGGCTACTGCTTCCCAGTCTCGAACGTTCCTCTCCTATCTCCAGCTTCCCTTTCCCAGCTTTGTGAATTGGTAGCCATCTTAGTAGTGGGCTCTGCCAATGGCAGGCCCCCTCCTGAGGGTCCCAAGAGCAGAAAAGACAACTCCCAAGCTTGAAGGAGCTGCCCACAAGCTAAATTCTGCACCTGCAGAGACTTGCCCCTGCCTCCAGGCAGTCCTCTGGTCTCCCTCCTGACCTTTCCCCTTCCCTTCAAGAACAGCTCCTTTGCTGCTCAGGGCCTCTCCCAGCCAGGGCTCCCCCCCATCCCCATTTGGGGCCACAGGGCACTTCTCATTTTAGAGTTTCCTCTGTTGAGCAGCACCCCCCCCCAACCAGGAGAGGTGGGGGCAGGGCTCGGTTTTGCTGCTGTGTCTGCCGTGGGATGGGGCTGGTGGTACTGAGAGAGATCGGGGAGCTCCCCGGACCTGGGGGTACAATTAAAGAGAGTTCCAGGGCTCTCTGGAGGGCAGGACCATTCCCCTGCATCCCCTCCCCCTCCCTCAGCTCCTTTTCNCCCCCCCCCCCCCCCCCCGGGGGGGGGGGGGGGTGCGTGCCTTGCTACTCTTTGCTTTGGTTGTGAAATCTGGGAGTCTTTTCTTATCAACAGGGAAGCAAGGTCATAGCCCTGTTATTGAAACTTTGAAAAGTCACTTAAGTATGGTGGGATGGGGCTGGGTACCGAGGTGATGGAGGGATCGCTGCATGAAGGAAACAACATTATCTTTGGAGCCACCCAGACTGGGTTTTAATCTCAACCCCTTTTTATCTGCTGAGTGACCTGTGGCAAATCACTTAACCCTCCTGAGACTCTGAATCCCCTGCGGAATCACGGGTACAGTAATACCATCTGCCTGTAAGAGTTCCTATGTTGTCATGTGTTTAGCGCCAGGCACTGAGCCCCGCGGCGGAACACGCAACGCCTGTAAGGAGCTGGGGTACAGCGGAGGGTCCGTGAGCATCATTATCCCACTGTCCCAGTGCAGCCACTGCCAACTGGAGGATCTTTTCCATTGGGGGGGGTGCGCTTGTAATAGAGTTGGACCTAGTAAGCATGTGGGTTTTTATATTAATTTTTGTGTTTCTTTTTTTTTTTTTTAAGATTTTATTTATTTATTTGACAGAGAGAGAGGCAGATGCGAGAGAGGGAACACAAGCAGGGGGAGTGGGAGAGGAAGAAGCAGGCTCACAGCGGAGGAGCCTGATGTGGGGCTCGATCCCATAACGCCGGGATCACGCCCTGAGCTGAAGGCAGACGCTTAACCGCTGTGCCACCCAGGCGCCCCAATTTTTGTGTTTCAATTGTAAAATATACACAAAAAAACGTTGCCATCTTGACCGTGTACAGTTCGGTGACATTAAAGCACATTCACGCTCTTGTGCAACCAGCACTGCCATCTCCACAACTTTTGCATCTTGCAAAATTGAAACTCCGTCCCCATGAAGCAATAAGGCGCCGTTCTTCCCTCTCCCCCGCTCCCCCCGCCGGCTGGCAACCACCATTCTGCTTTCTGTCTCCCCGAATTCGACTGCTTGCCGTACCTAATGAGTGGAATCCTACAATGTCTGTCCTTTTGTGACTGGTTAATTTCACTTCGCATAATGTCCTCGAGGTTCATCCACGTCGTGGCCTGTGTCAAAATGCGCTTCCTTTTTAAGGCTGAATAACGTTCCATTGGGTGTAGATGCCACGTTTTGTTTTATCCATTCATCTGTCCGCGGACACTTGGGTTGCTTCTGTCTTTTGCCTACTAGGAATAATACTGCTATGAACACGGGTGTGCAAATATCTGTTCAGGTCCTTGCTTTCAATTCTTTTGGGTAAATGCCCAGAAGGGGAATTTGCTGGATCATATAGTTGGTAATCCTATGCTTAATTTTTTGGCGAGCAAGGTGTGTGTTTCTGTAGTTTGCTTTCTTCCCTTAATGTGGGCTCCTTGGCATTTTTCCACTTTGTTTTGCAACCAAGCCATCCTTCCCAGTGGCACTGTAAGTGTCCTAAGGGACACCATCATTTTATCAAGCATCCTCCATCATGGGACATTTATGTTGCTTCCAGACACACACACACACACACACACGCACGCGCGCTCGACTCAAAATACCGTCATTGACATTATCCCATATTTGAGAATTATTGTATCAGGAGCGCTTGGGTGGCTCAGTCGGCTTAGCGTCTGGCTCTTGGTTTCGTCTCGGATCATGATCTCAGAGTCATGGGATCGAACCCCACATCGGAGGGGGGGGTCTGTGCTCAGTGGGGGGGGGTCTGTGCTCAGCGGGGAGTCTGCTTGAGACTCTCCTTTTCCCTCTACCCCTCCCAGTCATGTATGCGCGCTCTCTCTTTCTCAAATAAATAAATTTGGGGGAAAAAAGAATTATTGCATCAAAGGCATTGAACATTTTGATGATTCTTCCTGCTAAATGGTTTTCCAAGAAAGACTGGACCAGTTTATCCCAGTGATACATACAGTTTCACGATAGGCTCACTACTATTGAATAATATTGGGAAAAAATGTTTTACTCATAGGCCCCAAAGGTAATCATCTTAAATGTGTTTCTTTTATTGCTAATGAGGTTAAATAGCTTTCTTTTTGGCTGTAGCTGTGTGTATGACACGAGCTTTGCTGCAGTGTGATGCAGCTGTTAAACCCCTGAACTCTAGAGTTGGATGGATTCAGATTCAAAACCTTAGCTTCCCCACTTGCCAGCTGTGTGACCTTAAGTAGGTTACTTACCTTCTCTGATCCTCGGTTCCCTCTCCTGTAAAATGAAGCTAATGTGACCTATTCGTACGGTTGTCTCAAGGATTAAATGAGATAATTGGATAATGTACATTAGCTGGCGCATAGTCGACAGTCAGGAAATATTAGCTGTTATTGTCCTTACCATTATTCTAATTTAAGTCAACAAGTCTCCATTCACCCTCAAGATTCATCGTGTTTCAACTAGGGGAGATGGTACACACTTACGCCAAAGGGATTTAGGTGAAGCACAGGGATCAGTTTCCTGCTCTAGACACAGACGGTCCTAGAAGGAAGCTGACAGCCACCCTCTGGTGAAATGGACAGTGTCCTTGGCTGTCTGGCTGGATTTGGGGGTGAGCCTCCCTAGGGCAAGCAGATGAGCCCATGCCATGTGACGTTTACCTCCTGGGAGATGAGAAGAGCTGTAATGGGCTGCCCAGAATCCTGAGCCCCCGACTGGGCTGTTTCTCCAGGACCCTGTCCCCCTGCTGTCCCGCAGCCCCTGTAGTGTGCAAATAAAGACTCACTAGATGCTCGAGGCCAGAGCTCATCTTGGTGGCTGTTCACTGTTGATACCCAGATGCTCCTTGAAACAGCTTGGGAAACCGAGGCAGGCATTTCAAGGGCGGGACCCCTGGGCTTTGGCGCCAGCCTGGGTTGCTGCCCATGGAGCCTGCTTTTGCAGCCCCTTAGAAGAAGGTGGGGGCCACTTTCCTTTCCAGTAGACCTCCGGGAGCCCCGGGTGACGTCAGCGGAGCAGGCAGTGCTGGGGCGCGCTTAATGCGTGTGTTCTCTGCCGCCCACCTGGGGCTGAGGAGGAAGGTAATGAGACCGGGGTCTGGGTCTTAAATAACCTTTTCTCAGGAAGTTTTCTTGTAGGGGGAAATAACACTGAAAACCCTCAACTTACCCCGTCACCTGTCTCTGTGTTCGGAGCCAAGGGAAGGACAAGCAAGACCATACCTCCTGTTTCAGGTGGTTCCTAGGTCCAGGCGCCGGCATCGCCAAGTCCTGAATCTTTGCTCCCTATTGAGTAGGACAGCCCATCTGCTGTCATTGGAAAGCCGTGATGAGCTGCGGTCTTTTAAAAAATTAAATGCAGCAGTACATGGACAATGTGATAGTTTCTGAAGACATGCGTGTCTTCCTATTTCCAGTGGGAAGCCCAGCGCAAGGCACAGTGTTTCAAGAGTGGAAAGGAAGCTTAATGTTAGTGAATGTTAGTGTCAAAAGCCAGAACTTTAGAATTCTATGGAAGTCCAGGTCTTATGAAGCTGAACACGCAGATGACCTTGAAAGTTTCCCTTTCTGACCCTCCAGGTTTTTTTCTGATACCTGGGAACAAGTACTTCTTTTACTGGATTATTGCAAAGATCAGAAATAAGGAAAAACCTGTCACGAGTAACGGGCTCTCAAAAAATCGCTATTTTTGCCATTGGATGAATGATTCCTTGCAGCCCACATCATGGGAGCAAATGGGTTTTAAATGACAGGTGTCTCTGTCACATATTGTTGGGGTTTGCTTGCGTCGTGGTCTATCCACCCATCATCTTATTTGACCCTCCCAGGGCTGACCCCTATGGAAAGGCACAGAGCCCATGGCAACAAACACCACCATTTTATAGGTAAAGGTCAGAATAGCTTTGTCCTGTGTTATTAACTTGCTCCTCCCAGATGTGTCAAAGCCCAAAGTTTATTTTTTCCAGCTTTTTCTAATCCTTCAGGGTCTAAAGGAGGTTGGGGAGCAAGAGCGCAGGGCTGAGGGGGTGAGATCTTTCCGGGCCTTTTCTTCCTTCCCGCAGGGAGGGGGTGGCAGGGGCAGCCCCTGGACTAGCCCACTTGGCCTGGACTGGCAGGTAAGAGCAGCTTGCCAGTGAGGTCGGCCATCCAGTGACCTTGGCCGTGGCAGTGGACCTTGGGTCAGCCCGGTCATTTGTGAGTGCCAGCAGCGAGACGGGGGTTACCAAGTGGGCAAGGTGCTCTGGAGGCAGCCAGAGCAGGAGCCCTTGTGCTGTCCGTGTGTGGGAAAGTGGTTGGGGGAAGGTCTGGCAGCTGGAGGTGACCTTGGCCCTCACGGACCATGCCTCTCCTGGAGGCGATGGGATGTGCAAGTCTGGCCTGCAGCAGCCCACTCTAGCCATGACCTTGCTTGGAAGCTTCCAGTTTTATTTTTAACACTAACGTTAATTTTATATTCTATTCCATGATAAGCCCGTGTTTATTTTACTAGGAGGCATAGATCCCCCTAAACTTCGAGTCAGATGGATGCTCTGGGAAGATGTCTGTGTTTTTTCGGTGGCTTCCGCTACTCCCAAGACAGTGTCTCCCACCATAGTTTGAAAGCGTGGATTGGGGCAAAACAGCATGAAGGATAATTGGCCGCAATCATGACAAGAAATGCACTGTTTAAAAGGAGCCCTGTTTTCCTATGTGATTTGCTGGTTGAGTCGCTGAAACTCCGGTTTGTGTCGAGAGTATTAAAATGCTACCCCTCCAATCCAGGGGCGCCTGGGTGACTCGGTTGGTTAAGCCTCCGACTCATCTCAGCTCCGCTCTTGATCTCGGGGTTGTGAGTTCAAGCCCCACCTTGGGCATGGAGTCTATGTAAAAAGAACTAAAATAAAATAAAATGTTATCCCTCAAATCCAGACATTTTAACCTAAAACGCATCCATGTACGTGGTTCTGATGCCCAGAGGCAAGGCCAAGGGCTTCAGCCTGACCTGGCTCGTCATTCTTGCAGAAAGCCACTGCAGGGACGGTCCCTGTAAACTTTGCTCCTTCCCCTCAGTCTTTCATGCCTTGGCCATTCCACTGCAATGGAAAGTTTGTTTTAATGACTCCTCTTCATTGGTTTTCTAAAGCATTCTGCTTCATTGTCATGGAAACGGCTCTTTCTTTACACACCCATCGTTCATCTGCTTTTCCTCTTCGGTGTCATGTAATTACTAAGGTGAGCAACTGGCCTGAGCTTCTGTGGGCCCCACCAAGCACAGCCGATTCTTGTTAGGGTACAGGGACTGGGGCCGCAAGGAGGAGACTGCTGGCCCCCAGTGGTCAGCACACTGAGGCCATCGGCCAGGACGTGTTGGAGAGGGAATGGGGAGCACAACTCGCCCCTGAGTCTGCTGGGAGAGGTCAGGTGAGATGGAGGGATGGGAGGACTCGCAGAGCAGGGGCTGGAGGCGGGTCAGAACTCCGGCTGAAATTTACCAGCCCCTCACTCTGAGAACGGGCACCACGAGCTCTGTCTGCATCCAGACCAGTTTCTTATTCTGTGGAGCCAATCAGCCAGCATTCGTACTTTGGAGTTTCCCCATCAGCCAGCGCAGAATTGCCACCTTCGTTAACCGGGCTATTTCTTTGTCCGATCATTATAATGGCAACAAACACTCTTGTAGCACCCACTCTGTGCTAGGCGGGGTTAGGGGCACTTTGAAAATGCAGATTTCTTCTTCTAAGTACTGTTGTGATTCCCGCTTTACAGAAGGGGAAACTGAGGCACAGAAACACTTAGTGACTTACTTAGGTGTTGCCCAGCTAGGAAGTGGCAGGGCCTGTTCCTCACCCCTGTGCTGTCTCCAAATGTGGCTGCATTTGGGAGGGACCACTTGGTTGGGGCAGGGCAATCTGGACCCCAGACAGGAGGATGGGCGAGGCCTCTGGGGGTCTGTGGCTATGCAGAGGGGCTTCCCTGCCCATCCTCACCTGTCCCCTCCACCCCCAGGACTTAGTTGGGCTCCAGGCAGTCTTCCCTGTTCTTGCTGGTCCCGCATCTCTGGGAGAGCTGGCATCCTGGGCTCTGGTTCTCTACAGTGAGAGAGGCCAAGAGGATACGGCTTCTGTACCCGTCTGCCCAGGTCGGTGCCCATTCCCCCCCCACTGTCCCGAGGAAGCAGGGCCTGGCATCTGAAACCTCAATCCCCTCCTTGCCCAACTCTTGCAGGAAGTCCATCTGCGAGTCCTCGAGCTGGTGGATGACGGGATCAGGGCAACAAGACTCAGGTGTCTCTTCAGCCAATGGCCCCAATCCAGTTCCTTTGCACTGACCCGGAGAGGCGGTGTGGCACAGCAGTGACAGCAGCCTCCGAGGTCAACCTGGGTCTGAATCTGCCTCTCTCATTCAGTAGCCATGCAGCTGTAGCCTCCTTGAGCCCCGCTTTTGTCCTTCACAAAACAGAAGCTCTGCCTTAGGGGCCTGGCGTGATGAATAAATGAGAAAAGAGACAGAAGGCACCTAGGCTTTGCCTGCTGATGGCAGGCGCCCAGTGTGGGCTCTACCCTGATAAACCACGCAAGGCTGTTGTTCTGGACAGAGTCTGAACGTATCCCAGAAGCTCCCAGGGGCAGAAGTGGTCTGGAGACCTGCTCTAGGAGGGGAAAGAGGTGACACGGGGACGCTTGCCGAGGAGAGACTGACCCGACGATGGTGGATGGAGGGAGGTGTTCTGAGCACTGTGTGTCGTCCCAACACGTACAAATAGTCTGCAGGTCTGGGGTCTCGAGAGAACAGGAGGGGAGGAGGACATGTAAGCCCATGGCCGGATGGGGAACTGGAGCCACGGTGAGTGCCTGGGTAGGCACTGCAGAGCCAGACCCCAACAGAAGGGGGTAAACCACCACTTAGCTAAGACCCTTGAGAAGGGGACCCATCTCCACTGCCACCGTGTGTGTGTGTGTGTGTGTGTGTGTGTGTGTGTGTGTGATTAGCTTAGGGAGTCAGGACAGAAGAGGGAAGTGGAATTTGCAGTTTTAAAAGATATTAATTTTGGGGGGGTCTTGATATTGGATCTTCTGGGTATGATAGGCTGGGATCTGGCCGTGGGCATTTTTAATACATGTGCTATGTCTTACAAATGTGTGTATGCATGTATGCTATATATTTTTAATCGTATAGGATCAGTGCAAGTTAGTTATGAAAAATTTGTAAAAAACAGATTTGCCAAATGAAGAAGAAAAAAAATTCATCATCTACCTATCCTAGAAAACCCCACCACCCAGGGGTTCCTAATCTTTTTCAGATTTTAAATCCTTTTGAAAATCTGCTAAAGATCATGGCCCTCCCCTCCAGAGAGAAGCTCCTACAGTGTAATGTCGGGGGTCCCTGGGTGTCCCCCAAGTTCATCCTAGGCACATTAGGGTGCACCGAAGGACTGTTTGGGTCCAACCACTGGCTTCTCTGCATTATGGGATATTGCCTCCAAAATCAGTGTCGAAGGCCAGAGAAGGACAAAAGACTCCAACTTAAAACATGCTTGCCCTACAACTTGTTCAAAGTCTGCTTTGAGGGGCGCCTGGGTGGCTCAGTCAATTAAGCATCCGACCCTGAATTTTGGCTCAGGTCATGATCTCAGGGCTGTGAGATCGAGCCCCACACAGAGCTCCACGCTGGGCATGGAGGCTGCTTGAGATTCTCTCTCTCCCTCTCCCTCTGCCTATGCGCCGCCTTACTGCTCATGTGCTCTCTGTCCAAAAAAAAGGTCTGCTTTGAAGCTGCTTCTGTTTTCAGCCTTGACCACCTCTTAGGTACCATCTACAAGGTCATTCTATGCTGTTTAAATCATTTCTTTGGTCTTAAATTTGCTGTTTCTTTTGGGGAGCTTTCAGCAAGGACCAACTCACCCGAATCATTTGGTGACTCTCTCCTGTGAGGTCAGCTCACTTACGGGGTGGCTGACCATTGGGACCGTTGCCACCTGTAGTTTTGTGGCCCTCCTTTGGCTTGGCAGGTGGAAGGGCCAAGGAGAGGTGGGCGTACATCACAGATGGAGGGCATTATCTACGGAGAATGGGAAGGCAGAACCCATGTCCAGGCTCAGCACGTTGGGCTCCAGGCTGCTTGAGACCAGGTAGGGTCTCCCTGGAAGATTAGCAGGCAAACCTCCTTTTACCAGGTTTTGGGGGGCTGGCACCCAGCATCCCACACCAGCACCTGAGGCATTGGTGAGCTATCCTTCGCACCATAGTCTCTGCTCCGGGCTCGGGGAGACCCCGCCACTTCATTCCCCCAGCCTTGCCCGGGGCCAGCCTCCCTAGGTGCCACTCCTTACTCGGGACCAGTGATCTTGCCTGAGCTCCTCCTCCTCCTTTTTAATAAAACAAGCTTTATATTTCACTTCATGTGCACAATTCCTCGGTTTTCCTATATTTACAGAATTGCACAACTGTCACCAGAGCTGATTTTAAGACGTTTTCATCACTCCAAAGAGAAACCTCAGACCCATTCGCAGTCACTCCCCACTTCTCCCCAGTCTTCCCGGCCCTTGGCGACCATGAGTCTACTTTCTGTCTCTATGGACTTGCCCATTCTGGACATTTCGAGTAAATGAAATCATACAGGATGTGGTCTTTTGTGGCCAGTTTCTTTCACTCAGCCTGTTGCCTCTTCTTTAGAAACATGTCTGACTCATACAGTTATAGTAGAGGGGTTGTTTGTACCGATCATTTACTCTGCCACAAATATTGATGGGGCGTCTGCCGTACTAAGCCTGGAGCAGGTGCTGGGCCACACGGCAAGGAGCACAGCAGCCGCGGATGGTGTATTAGTCATCTGCTGCTGTGTAACAAATGATCCCAACACATAGCAGCTGAAACAACAAACACTAATTACCATCTGACAGTGGCTGTGGGTCCAGGATCCGGAAGAGGCTGGGGCTGCAGGTGTCTGGAGATGGTTTGTCGGCGGGTCGCAGTGACTGTCCTGCTGATGGCCAGCTATCTCCGTTCCGCCCCCCAGGTGGGCTTCTTCACAGAGCAGCTTGAGCATCCTTACAACATGGCGGCCGGCTTACCTCATAGTGAGAGACGAGAGAGACAAAGAATGCAAGGCTAAAACCCTACCATTTCTGTGAGCCTGATCTTGAAGGGGACCTGCCATCACTCCGCTGGATTCCTTTGGTCACACAGAGCAATCCTGCTATCATGTGGTGGGGGCTGCAAAGAGGTGTGAGTACCAAGAGGGGCGAGTGACTGGATATGGTTCATATGGAGAACGGTCCTCCTGTTAGCCAGCTCCCGGCCAGCTCGTTCATGAAGGGCTCACTGGGCCGCCTCTGAGCAAGCCTTGGGTTGGCCGTGAGTTCTTCGGTTCCATGCTCTGCTTGGGCCTCCTCCGCCTGTCCCCGCTCTGTGTTTGTAACCAGGGGACGGAGCCCGTGTGTGTAAATGTTGTACTTGGTGCCGCCTGATTTATCCACTTCACACAGAATAATTTTTACAGATGATTTTCCCGGTATTTGTGAATTCCGTGTGCATTTCTATCAAATGGATGAGCCAGCTTTGGGATTTCCTTTCATTTGTGTGTTGACTAGAACCGTCCCCGCGACCCATCCCAGCGGGTTTGACACTTCCCTCCATGGCACGGGTCGCACCATCTCACAGAAGTTGCTGGAGACACCTTCTTTCCCAGATGGCCCATGGGACTGTCTTGAGGGGCTGGATCAGGTCTTGCTAGAAGGGGCATATATCATGCATTAAAAACTGAGCCTCGTACCCTAAAGTAGTTGGAATCTTTGTTGTGAGAAGCGGTGTTAGGCTCAAACGCATTTAGAAGCATCATGGAGCGGCCGCCAGATCAGTTTCCGGAGTCCCCAGGGTATCTTTCAGGAGCCTTGATGGGTGACTCACACAATGAAAGCCCTGTTGGTCCCATTTATCCCCTTAGTCCCTAATATCTCCCAGTACATATTCACAACCGATCTTCCCCACAAACAAGGAATAGCTTTCCTTCTATAAAAGATATAAAGACGTCTAAGACGGGGCGCCCTCCCACGGGATCACATTCCGGAACCGGAGAGACCTCAGACTCCAGGAAACGGTGGCAGAACGCACCGTGTCACCGGATGCTCTGTGGCGAGGTCCTGGCTAGGAGCCCCCCTCCAGAGGCTGCCCCCTCGGTGTTTGCCTCCGCTGGCCGAGCTGGGCACTGTGGGAGGGCACCTGCTTTTACAGCCGAGGACACAGTGGTTAGCAAACCCCGCCAAATCCAGATCTAATGCCAGGGCTCATGCTCCTGCCTTCTGCCAGAGAGTCCCTGCAAGCATGAGTGCTTTCGGTATACACTTGAAAGAGCGAGCCCTGTGAACACAAGCATCATTTTTTCCTTTGCTTCTCCCCTCTCCACCCCAGGTCACAGTCTCAAAAAGCCTCAATTAAGGCAGACTTTTGGTCGAAGCCTGGGGAATTGGCCAAAGGAAAAAAGAAAGAGGCTCCAGATTCTAATTAACTTTGCTTTTTAAATACAGATGAGCCACTTTTTGAATTAATGGAGGGTGAGTCTCAAAGATTAATGGAAATACGTGAAGATGGCAGGAGGGCAGGGGCCCCAGTTCCTGTAATTAGGCTCCCTCGTCTGTGTGCCTGGAGAGTAAAAAGATCAAGGAGACAAAGCCATGGGGGGATTATGTGAATAACTAGGGAAACGATCTCTCCCCTTTGAGGAGGATTATTTTCCAGAGTTCTCCTGTTTTTCCTAAAAGAATTAAAAGCATTTAGCTGGGTGGTTTTTTGTTTTTTTCTTGTTAGTTGCATCTTATTTTTACCAACTGTGACATTCCTGTTCTTATCTGATCGCACCTAAAACATCTTATCTGATCGCACCTAAAAATGCCGTAGGGCAAGAAGAATAAATTCCCCTCTACCCTTCTAAATTCTTGGCTGAGAATCCCCCACCCTAAGATAAAAAAACAGATTAACAGGAGAAAAACAAATTTAATTACTAAAGGATGGAGCCCCACAAAAATATGAGATTCAAAGAAGTCACCAGAGCAGGAAGCTTTGTACTTTTTAGACAAAGAAACAATAAATGTATGAAGGATTCACAAGACAGAGGGGTTCGGGCTTGGGGTAGTAAAATGGTGAAGCAACAAGGTTGTTTATATGGCCTTCTTGGCCCTAAATTCCCTGTCTCTGGTGATAAAGATGCCTTCTGCCCTCCCCATCCCTCCCACCCCAGCCCCGCCCCTGTACAGGGAGGAGTACCTTTCACTTTCGAGATTTATCTCCTGCTGTCAGGGGGGCAAAGGAGGTTCAGAGTGCCCTTCTCGCACTGCTGTTTCTCAAATACCTTTAATTCAAAATAATCAGTATGCCACAGTGGCATATTTGGGGGTGACATATTCGAAATCCCTACAAAGCAGAGTGCCAAAGGTGAACAGGAAGAGCCCACCAGAATTCCAGGAAGGCTGGTGGTTGGGATATCGGTGGGCAGCTGGGAGAAGCTGACATTTCTTCACTGTGAGCTTACCTGGAGGTGTCAGGAGAGAGGAGGAGGAGTGACTAACGGAGCAGAGAAGTTTCCCTCTTATGGGGTTTTTGATTGTAGCAAAGGGTTCTGATGGGTGGGAGCAGAGGCTCATGTGGCCTGTGCTTGGGAACTTAGAAAGAGGATCCAATCCTTTGGTTGTTGCAAGTAGAAGGGTGGGACTCCAATTTCTCTATTTACTCGGATTTCCTAAGAGTGGTAAAAACTAATTTATTTAGACCCTCATCTGTATTTCAGAAAGGAGTTAATATACCTGAGCCCAAATGAGGCAGGAATCGGGGCACTTTGGTGTTCCTTTCCCCTCCACCACGCTGAGCACGTCACTCCGTCTCTTCACGTTTCCCATCTGTGAGAGCAAACGCTTTTGAAGCAATGACTGGACACACCAGGCACTGTTCTAGAGACCTTCCACTCACCTGTAGTCGTTCACTTCATTCCCTCCCCAATTATTACCTGACGTGTCTTTCTGGATTTGCAAAGGCAGTTCCGGTACATCATTCTCACACAGGCAGGATGACTTTCGGTGGCTTCTGCCATTTCAAGGAATGCTGGCTTTTCCTCTGGGCGCCAGAGAAACCAGTACCTGACGCTCCCGGTTTGAACCCCAAGCCACGTCATTGAGCTCCACTGCTGATAATGGACCTCGTCTTTGCACTTGGCTTTCCATGCTGGAAAGAAAGGGAAGGCTGCAGGACTGCGCCCCCAAGGAGAAGGGTGGGCACGGTGAGGTTGGGGGAGTTTAACCCAGCTGCCTGTTTGCCCCTGGAGAATCTGTCCCCAGGCTTGGCGGCATGGGGTCATTAACCTTTCCTGGTTGGGGCTTGTTGAGGATACTACCGACCCCTGGCCAGGACGGCTGTCAGAGAAAACCCTCAGCTCAGTCAGCCTATCTAAGGTCCCGCCACGACTTCAGGCGGCTTATGTCTCATCCTGGTACTCCACCTCCACCCGCCCACCCCCCCTCCCCTAGGCTCCCCGCCTGTGAGTCAAGGGCAGCTCAGCAGGAGGCCCGCCCTCCACCACCCTGACCTCCTTCGGACTGTCTTCCGCTGCACCGCTCCCCTTCCCAGCTGGGGGTGGGAGGAGTGAAAGGCAAAGAAGCAGCCCCGGGTGCAGCCCTGGGGTGGACGGGGTGGCACACTGGGCGGTTCCCATCCGGTGGCTCAGGCTCCGCCTTTTCCAGACGTCGTCTGCCAAGTGCACAGCCACGCTGCGCCGCGTGGGTGGCTGGGTGAGGTTCGGTGTGTGAATGTGCGCGATGGATGTGTGTCTGTGTCATCGTGTGTCAGTTTACATAATTGTGTGTGGGAGTGTGTCTTTGTGAAAGAGCCCCCATGTGTGCCTTTGATCTCTGTGTCTGCCTGCGTGTGAGGGAGTATGTGACTTGGCGTGTGCCTGAGTGTGTGTGTGTATGAACGTGTATGGGAGTGTTTGTCTTTGTGAGTGTGTCTGTGACATCCTGGGCTGGGATGCAGAGGGGTCTTGCCTCCTCCCACCCTGAGATGCCAGGGACTCCGGACCCGGCCCTGACAGGGTTGAGGGGTACTGGAGGTGGGGACACAAAGGTCATCAAGGGTGGCGGGACCCCCCACAACCCGGCCACCCGGTCCTCTCCTCTCAGGCTTCTTCACGATTCCAGGAGCTTAGGGCTGTTTTTCTCCTTTACCTCCTCGGGGGCACTGGGTGACGCTGGAGCCTAGGGAGGCTCTGGGGGCTCGGATGGACGGGTCCTGACTGGGGCGCCTCACCTGGAACAATTGATGCAGGCGGCGACGACCACCAGAATGGTCCTCAAACCACTTTCGTCCACCTGCTGGGACACCCGGGGTGATTCTGAACTTACGCTCCCCTCCTCTTGCGCTCCACGGTGGCAAACCTTTAAGTCTAGGGCTGTGGACCCCAAAGAACATTCTAAGAGACACGGGACACTGCGTGGCAAGAAGCATAGTAGTCCGGTACCAAACCAAGGGGGTTCCGAAGCTAGCCCTGCCGCTGCGTGCGGACTTGTGTGCCTGTGAGGGTCAATCGCTTGCCCTCGGGTTTCTCATTTACAACCCGGGGGAAAACAGCACCCGCCTCTCAGGGGAATGCGTGGATTCACTGGAGCCCTGTACGAAGTGCAGGGCGAGGGGGTTACTGCTTTATTGCGCCAACGCCCAGCCAGCGCGCACGTGGTTCATTGTAATGAATGGATGGATGTATTAGCAAAGGTCCCTGGCAAACCCGTTTACCTTCTGAATCAGACCTGTAAGGGGAACCCCGATGGAAAGGAGGGCCCAGCGGCTGGGGAACAGCCCGCACGCTGGATGGAAGCCTAGAGCCCAGGATGGCCAGTTACGCGGGTGACCCCGGCTCCGGATCAGTGAAGGAGGTCCAGTGCCCCGTCGATTCTGGTGACTCCCTGGGAAGCAGGGAGGGGACAGTGGTTTGGCGGACCACCAGCCCCGTTCCCTTTGCAAACGGCACTTTCTGTCCTCCGGTTACGAGGCGGGAGGGGGGGTCAGGGCCAGGGCGAGCACGCCGCCCGGGGTCCCGCGGCGACTGCGGGGCTCCGGACTCCAGGCGCACACCTCACCGGCCCAGCGGGAGCAGCGGGGGTCGGGGAGGATTTGCAGCGGCGTCCGCGGAGCTCCCCGCGGTCGCGGGCTCTCCGACACTCCGCCTGTCTGGGGCTGAGAGAATTTGCGGACGGTGCCCGCGACGCGGCGGTCCTGGCCCCGCCCCCTGCCGGCGCCCCGCCCC